>NW_021604567.1:4139582-4164063 GCF_004785775.1 Grammomys surdaster
GTGAGGTGGCTGTGGGGATGTGAGGTGGCTGGCCAGTTTGGGTCTACACTCAGGAAGCAGAGAGACAGATGCTGGTGCTCACCCAACGGTGTTGTCCCTATCTCAGCCTTTTTTCAATCTGGTCACCCAACCCACATTTGGGGTTTAGGATGCGTCTTCCTTCCTCAGTTAAACTTTTCTTGAAACATCCTCACTGTTAACACATGAGCCTCCTTACTCTCCTCAAGCTGATAGTGAAGACTAGATATCACAGTTGGTTATTTCTTATTTCGTCCTGAGTCAAAGACTTGGCTGTTGCCCAGAATCATAAACCCAAAACTCCATAAGCCACCGATTCTGCAAGACGGTTACTCTTCACATCTCGGTTCAGCTGCAAGAGATCTCAGTTCAGCTGCAAGAGATGAAATGTGAACCGTATATAATGGAAAAAAAAGAAAGAGCAAAGAAATTTCATTTTCAGTCAGCCTTTACATAGCTAAAGTGTGCTTGGTCTTCAGATCTAAGCTGTTCCTTCCAACTAGGCCTCCATGGAACATGCTCCCAGGTCATATGGTTCCGGCTGGGGTCTGAGTAACATCTCTGGAGGCTCTTTCTAATGTCCTCAGTGCACCGCTGACCACACTGTGAATCCTGGGGCCAGGAAGGTCCAGTGAAGGCAGGTGAGCACCCCCGGGAACAGACCAGCAGCACCAAGGACCACATAGCAGGTTGGAAGCCATCTTTGGACCACTTCCTGTATCACCAGTACTTCAAGTGCAGCCGGTTGTCAAAGCCCAGGTAGTCCCCAGAGACACTGCTCATGGCTTAGAGCGAGTAAAGTTCTCTCCACGCCTCTCCCGTATGAGGACACAAAGATGAATGGGCAGCAGAGAGGCATGGCCGCTTCCCGCTGCAGACTGCATACAGGGCGCTTTGTGCTCATGACGATTGCAGTACTTCCCTTCTGGCAGAGAGAAGCCTGCTTCTCCGGAGCTGCGGAAAGTAACGCTTGTTTCTGAATTGGTCGGAGTTCAATCTCAATTATGTCTGGAAACAACACACGTCCCTTTCCCCCTTCTGTATGACTGCAGTGTTAATTTTCAAGCAAACGCGTGCAAGTTGAAGTTGAAATAGCCACACAACATTGACATTTATTGGACACTCCCTGTGGAGCCTTCCTGGCAGTGTGGTCACGGAAGGTGTTGCCTCTGCACTGGGGGCTTAGAGGCTCACTCTTTCCAGACTGTGTGTACCACCCTAGAGCTAGGCCGGAGGAGCTTATTTGAACAGGATCTCATTCAAATCTGCCTTTCCTCCACCCACACGGAGAGGAATTGCAGTTTTTCCTCTAGTAGTACAGAGCTGGTACCCAGGACCAACAAAAGATGCTGTAATATAATTTGCTGCCATTTATTACAGGGATGGGTGGTTCTTGGGGTTTCATACTTCCATACTTAGCCAGCTGTAAAATAAAAGTAATCTCTTTCACATTGTAAGTTCAATATTTATTGCCTTTTTGAAAGTCTTAGGATTTCAGTTGACCGTGTTTCTGAATTCCTTCACATGCTTCTAAAACATGATAAAACGTTGCATATAAAACATGATCGGATGGAGAAGTGAGGACTGTTTTCTTTCGGAATCGCACAACACAACAGACAGGAGCCGCACCTGTTTCCGGGATCCACACATACTCAGCCTGGGTGTGTTGTGGAGTCTGCTTGTGCAGCTGTTGTTTTATCGTAAGAATACGGCTGTCCTTAGGCAGGCTTAAGCCTTGTGAACTCTGAAACTTGGACGTGTGAAAGGTGGGTTCTAAACCTCTGTCTGGGCTGCCGATAGTAGCAGGAATAAGAATCTACTACTGACTCCCACACAGCAGCCCTGATCCCAACAGGAGGAAGTGTCTCAAAGAACACACAGCTCAGCAGACAGCCTGTGCACCGGACTATGCAAAATTAATGATTAACTGCATGCCAGTGGGCTTGTCAGGGAACAGTACGGCTCTTTAAGGGGCTTATAGAGTCTATGAAAGAAATTAGCTCATGAGAGGGATTCGTAAGGATAAAAGAACAAACTTAAGTAGAGGCTTGACATATCCTGCTTTTCTCACAGGGCAGAAAGTTAAACATAAAGGCCCCCTTTTTATAATGTGAAGATCTGACTCTGAAGTTGGGGCAGATCATCCACTTGTTAAAACAAGACATGAACATTCTTGTTATTCCTTAAAGGAGGAGGGGACGGTGTGCACTCAGTTTGAACTTTGAATGTACCAGGACGGAGGGGGAAATTATCCAACAATTATCCTAGACATTGAAGACCATGAAACCAAAAATAATTATGAAAGTGACAGCCAAGAAGTAAATAGGACGGGGTGTTCATAATTCACAATCTCTTAGGATTATACGAAGTTTGGAAACCACAGACTCTCTCATCCAGATTCACAAGGGAAGGTAGGCATGCATCGAGTGGTGGTAACCTTGTAATTTATATAAGGCCTGTATCAAGAAATCACATCTCCCGGCACAGCAAGTCAAAATGAATTTCATAATGATATTTTCTTTACTTAATCTAAAATCTCTTCCGGAATTCCCATGGTGGTTCAGTACACTAATGACAGTAGGAATCCAGGAACCTAACTGAAGATCCTCTGAGACGGATGTGATGAGCCCTGTCAGCCGGCAGGGCTTCCAGAAGGCAATCATCTAACATGACTTGGCAACTGTGTATCAGGGAGTCAGTCCATGAATTATAAATGTGTTCTCAAGGAATTTATAGGCTAATGGATACAGTTTCCTTTCTCTCTTCTTCCCTCCCTCCCTCCCTCCCTCCTTCCCTCTTTCCCTCCTTCTCTCCCTCCCTCCCTTCCTCTCTCTCTCCCTCCTTTCATCCTTCCTTCCTTCTTATGCAACCCATGCAGGTCAGTGAAAGTAGAATGAAGAGCTGGAGAGACAGCTTAGTGGTTAAGAGCTCTGACTGCTCTTACAGAGGACCCAGGTTCAGTTCCCCTTCACCACAAGGCAGCTCATAACCATCTGTAACTCCAGTTCTAACTGATCCAACACCCTCTCCCTACTTCTGCAGACACTGCATGCATGCAGCGCAGTGACATACGTGAAGACGAAACACTCATACACAGAAAATAAAACAATCAAATATAAAAAATGAAGAAAATTATAGAATTGTGAGGAGGAGGGAAGGCTAACAGAAACCAATAAAAAGGAAGGAAATGCTTTGGCTTTGGATTACATCCAAGATCTCCGAGAACTGGCTGAGATCTTGTCATCTGTCCCTTGGCCCATGATCCCACTTTCCTTTCTCCAGCACCATCCTGCATCTGGATTGTTTCAGTCAGAGAGGCGGGCTTGTGTGCTGCTTCCCTGTGTGTGCTGTCTTCATAACTTCTTTCTCCCTTCTGAAGTTTCCAAAAGTAACCCTCCGACACAATGTGTGTCCTCACCGCCTTCCTTATTAAACCTAACTTCCTTTAGTCTTTACCATGTTGTTTAATGGCAGCATTCTTTTCTTGTATTTACGTTTCTTTTTGTTTTTTTACTCCTTTTTTTTTTTAAAGAAAACACATATTTTAAGCTTCTTGGGGACAGTGTGTGGGTCTCTGCATGGACATGGAATATCTTGAGAACTAACTAATTGACAGCTAGACATAAATAAGATATTTAATTAAGGGTGGAGAACATGTGCGTTATTCCTTTTGACTCAGTTTGGGGGAGTTATCGTCCTTTTTAGTTTCAGATGACGGAAGCATCTTCATGTAAGAATTAAATAACTTCCTAATGGTTTCTGAAGCAAGCGAACTTCTTACCAAATCTCATTTCCTGAAGCTCTCTGACTCTGTTCCTGAGATTGCCAAACTTCAGGGTCTGTTTCACTACTTGGGCCGAGACAGAAGGACACGGGGTTAGATGCTGCCTTAGTCTAGCACATCTGCTCTCCCCTCTCTGCATCTACAGTAGACAGCTGTCCTCTGTAACACGAACACGGAAAGTGATACAGTATGAGAAATGAGCTTCATAGACATATGAAAACGTCTATTTTGAGTATTTGAATAGGCAACCTAAGGGCCATCTTTTCACAGGCAATTGCAGGGACAACTCTCTTGGCACAATTGCCAAATGCCACAATCAAAGATACAGCAGCGGGGCTGCAGAAATGGCTTACTGGTTAGAAGGATCTTATTCTCTTGCAGAGCACCCAGCTTCAATTCCAGCGTTCCTATGGCAGCTCACAACTGTCTGTAACTCTAGTACCAGAGCATCTGATGTCCTTCTCTGACCTCAGCGGGCGCAAGACACAAACGTGATGCACACATACATGCAGGCAAGACACTCATAGCACTCATGCACATAAAACAACAAAACAAGAAAATGTTTAAAAAAGCCCAGCAATATAGTACAAAGCTAGCTTATTGCTAGAAAGAATGGGCAAATAAGAGTGCATATCTGAAGAACTATCTCCAAGTTATGGAAAATACGTAATCTATTAACTCTTTAAAAGTTGACTACAAACCTATTTTTTGTTTAGTAAGTGAAGATGTTAAGAAGAAAATAATGAGAATTTCATATAAAATTATTACAATAAATAGTAATCCCTAAAATCTGATATGTTTTATTTTCCAGAAAATGTAATCTGTCGTCCTAGTTGTACAAAGATTCTAAGGATGCTGGGATGGAATGCTCGCTGCTAATCCATGATTGGGCACGAGGAATCTTTGGCCTGGACCACACAGAAGAGCTTTAAGCAACGTTCTTCTCATCAGCTTGCTAGTTGAGAGAGTGAACCCTGGTTTATTTCAGTCTCATACAAGATCTTTCTACTGAACAAGTAGAGATCCCTCCCCCATAAAACACTCGTGAAGGTGAAAGACAGATCCAGGAAAAGTAGGAGAGGCTGTGAGGGTGCCCACCATTCTTTTAAGAGCTAACAGTTCAGAGCCTGTAGAGATGTCTTGGGCGAGCTCCAGTGCCTTGAGGTTTGGACTCAGCCTTCAGAGACTTGTACGCTCACTTCTTCCTTGTGTCCTTTGCTTTTCAGAAGATCACTGTATTGGTAAATGCTTTGGAAGGAACACTGTGACAGCGGGTGTGAATGAGAATAGGTAAACAGCACACAGTGAATTCGGGGTGACTAGGGAGTGTTTTGAGTTTATGTGTTTTTGTGTTTGCTGGGTGTAGTTTCCCAAATTCATCTTATTCTTTCCCAAACAAAATGAACATAGGAAAACATGAGAAGTATATGCTATGTTTGAAAGGTTCTTCAACATAGAAGTAGATTTTTGTTCTTAAAATAAACTCTATAGTAAAACTGGTTCCATCTACACTTCTGAACTGTAAGTTCAGCAAACAGTACACATAACTTCATGTAGTTGAAGCCCGAGCAAACTCTTTGCCCCTTTGCAAACCAGACCCTGGATGCCGACACCACATCTGACTTTTGATGTCTTGACAGACCCCTAGCACTGTAACCTTGAGAAGTCTACACACCCCCAGATGCCCCTGCCTATCTTGTGGGTTTGCTACTTTCTTTTCTCAATTCTGTAGTCAGAACCCTAGAGTCCATTGTCCTAGATGTGAAGCTTACAAGTTCCAAAGAATCACCTTAAAACAAACAAACAAACAAAAACAAACAAAAAAACCCCACCAACCTCCTGTTGTGCTTGGTCACTGTCTGGGTGCGATGAGGAACAGAAACTGCAAGAGGGAAGTATGTGTGTGTGGTCAGGGGCCTAAACTCATCCTTTGTGGTCACTGTGGACCAGCTCTGTGTTATGAGAGGTCATATTTTCTGGAGGATGGCTCTCATCACACAGGCTGGTGCTATCTCTGGAAGTACAACACGACTTATAGGAACAGTTTTTACACATTTATTAAACTTTCTAAGCTCTAGTATATAAATGCTATTTATTTCTTCCTTCAGCCTCGACAAGAATATACATACACCCATGGACTCTACTTCTTCTTCTTCTTGCTTTTGGTTAACCGTAAGCAAGTTGCTGGAACTGTCCTCATTTGTACCATGTATGAAATGGAAGTGAGAGCGATTCACGTTGCTGTCAGAATCGAATAGGATTAGATAGATAACTGGAAGGATCAAAGCACTTCCAAGGGTATTAGAGTCAGTAATGTTGGGTTGTAGTTAGTACCGCCTCGCTGGCTCACTTCACATTAAATCTAAGGAACAACGAACTTTGGTTGAGCAACTATTTGAGGTTTCAACTTACGATGGGCAGAAACAGAGGTTTCTATAAAACTATTGATTATGCAAATTACTTATAATATCTTCATTGTGGGAGACTCGTATAGCCCTCTTATGGATACACCAGGCTTGGATAAGAGAACCGTTTGCTGTGTCAGGGAGCAGGTGTTGTATGGCTTCCGAAGGCAGTAATTGAAATGAATATTTACTTTGAGTATCTCATAAAGCAATGTTTGAGCTCAGGTGGAAAACATTGTCCAGTCTTTCCTCAGCCGCTCCGTCTTCCTTGACTCTGTTCGATGCTCTCCCCTTTGATGACAGTGCCCTCACAGAATCTGGCTTCTCATCTCCTTCTTTCCCCTCACAGTCTTCTTCTTACCTCCTCTAGCTTCAATTCTCTCTGCCTTGGCATTTCTGGGTTCTGCCACTAAGCTGTAAAGCACCAATCTGTCACCAGGCAGTGAGGGTGTCTGCATCTTTTGCACAACAGGCAGTTATGGGCAACAGGCTTTTCGTTCTGGGATACACATTCCTCTCCCTGCCACCAAAGACTTCAATCATTTTTCCCAGCAGCCCCAAACCCTGGGACAGATCATTCATGACACAGGGGAGGCTATAAGGCTCCTGGCACGATTTCTCCCCTGTTTAGCACTGGAGATAATCTCAGGCAGCTACAGTGGCTGGTGAAGATCAAAGGTTTTGTGCCTGCCTGAGGTCAGGATAATGGTAGCTTTGCAAGCCTGGGGGCCCTAACCTTATGTCAGCAGATGTGAGAACATGGCTTTCTCTTTCAGAAAGTTTTAGCAAAAGACAGTAAATAAAAATCAAATCTTTCTGAGGCTGTTTCTATATCAAATGACTTTGATTTTCTGATCTTTTTTTTTCTCAAGGTAATGGATGCTCAAATCCGTAGAAATCATTTCATTTAGTACGTTTCCAGAGAGAAAATAAACCAAACTCTTACCAGATTCATGCCTAAGTCCCACTTCTACTCCCTGAACTTGCAGCCACAGACTGTAAGTGATCTAGAGGCTTCCAGAGATTAAAATGAACACTTCTGCTCAGTAAATCTGTAACTTTTTAAAACCACAGATGAATGTTTAGCATCATATTGTAGGTAGAAGGAAAAAGTAGAGGAGGAGAAAGAGGAAGAGAAGGAAGAGGAGGAGGAAGAGAAAGAGGAGGAGAAGGAGAAGAAGAAGAAAGCAAAACTAGGAAGAGGAGGAAGAGGAGGAGGAGGAGGAGGAGGAGGAGGAGAAGAAGAAGAAGAAGAAGAAGAAGAAGAAGAAGAAGAAGAAGAAGAAGAAGAAAGTAAAACTGTGTGAGTATTTTAGCATTAAGGTATATCTGAAAAAGAATATAGAAAGTGCAAGACGACTTCAATTCCAAGCAAAAAATTCTCATCTAATTAGCTTAAGTATAAAGAAGGACTTATTGCAGAGACATGAGTATGTGTGTCATGGATGTTGAAGATAAGGAAAAGTTGAGTCAATAGAGAGTCTAGTAAAAGCCAGACTCTAAAGCCCATGAATAGCCCTGTTTTGTTTTGCCTTTTGGGTCTAATTTTCTCTCCACATATGCTATCTTACCATGCCTCTCTATATAGACATTTTCTACCTCTTCTTACATATCAGAGATCAATATCGTCCAACAAATTTTTATTGTGATACGTATATTCAAGATTTGCTCTGTCTATTATGATAGTTCACCAGCCAATGTAGAAATTGAACACCTGAAGTATTTCTGGAGTGACTAAGGATCTGAATTTTTAATTTTAATTAACTTAACTTAAAATTCAAATGATCACATGTGATTCATGGCTACAATATGAGACAACAAAATGTTAATAGATAATTCTAGAAAACTCCTAAATGGTTTTCATCCCTGGGTCCAAAATTCCTGTTTAAAATATAAGATTTCAGACATGGGTATGATGCACTTTGATCATGTTCAGTCCCCACTTTTTTCCCACAACTTTTCCCAGATCCACCCTTATCCCAGTGTGCCCTCTTGTATTTTCTTTTCTAAACATAGAGTTCAGTTTGGGCTGCCCATATGCTCACGGAGGTGGGACCCTCCTCTGGAACGTAGCCAACCTAGCAGAGACACATCTTTAAAGGAGACTGATGCGCCCTCCCCAGACACTCACCAAATGCCAATAATAGGTCCTCAGCTAGAGGTACGTGCTCACGAGCCCTTTTGTTTACATGACAGTATATTGATCTTAACGCCTACGTGTCAGAGGACATTTGTTACAGGCATGATGATGTAGACCCTTGCAAAAACTGTGCTGTTGTCCTGTCAGCCAATGCATTGCTTCTCCATCAGGCTACTTGGAAGAGTGAATACAACCATCTGTTTGGACTTTTGTACTAGATTTACTTTTTATTGTCATTTTTATCTAACTTGTGAAAGGGAACACCCTGTTAATAAAACAAATATGCACAGTGTTCTCATCTCCAAAGGAGTCTTTGTTTTTAGATGCAGTCCAAACATGGATCCCTTAAGTAGGAAATCTCTCCAGAATACGATATTATGTAAATCAAGAAAGTAAAATTATTTCTAGAAGCACAACTGACATGGAAGGCTTATGCTTAAGTCTTTCTATTTCTGTCAAGTAGCTACATCAGAAGTCCCTTTGTGTTAGTTGATGTCTTCAGTTTCGGTGTTTGTCTTTTTGTTTTCTTTCAGTTTGCTTTTGGAGTTTTTGAGACAGGGTTTCTCTTTATAGACCTGGCTGTCCTGGAACTCATTTTGTGGACCAGCCTGCCTCTACCTCCAAAGTGCTGGGCTTAAAGGTCTGTGCCATCAAGCACATCTGGCTTGACATCTTCAGTTTGTGTAATGACAGCGAGAATCACATGATATAAACAAGATATTTCTTGACTTTCCCATCTCTGCTTCTCTTCCTCCCCTCTCATATCCTCCTCACTCTATCTTTTCTGTCTTCTTGCCTATTCTTATCATCCATCTCCTTCAAGGCCATATTGGGCTTAGGCATACACAGTCTCAGTGGTTTATGTTGTGATTGAGATGGTATGCTCCTGCCTCAGGACCTTGGCTCCTTCTCAGTCAAGTTTGTGCTTGTTTTTGTCTACTCAACATAAGCTAGGGTCATGTGGGAAGGGGAAAGTGAACTTTTATTTGGTTTGTTTTGGCTTTGGCTGGTAAATCTGGCACCAGTAACCAGCCTTACTTTCGCTCTTCCTCCATGTTCCTGCTTGAGCTCTGCCCTGACTTCCCTCAATGGCAGACTGTAGCCTGCAAGATGAGATAAACCATTTCCTCTCCAGTTGTTTTTGGTCAGTGTTTTACACACAGCTGTAGAAAAGCGAAGTCGGATGGAAGTAAGGGGTGGAGCCGCATTCTTCATACTTGAGTTCAGCATGCTGAAACAAGGGCCAACACTACTTCATTTTGGTCAGTATTTAGAGTGATACGCTTGGCGTCTTCTAGACAGGCACCCTAGAAAACCAGTTTATAAACTATAGATAGCAGCTGCTCCTAAGCCATTCTTAGGGACTCTGGACTGAGAAAGATTCTCTTTGGATCTATCTCTCAAGCCTGTAGAAGGCAAGGGCCACAGATGGATGCCTAGAAACACAGGGGACCCTCCCAAAATAGCACAGAGGGGCATCCAAAGAAGGCCTCCTTTTCTTGGCCCTCCACTTTCTTCCTTCATCTATACTGAATGTATGCACTGGCTCACCTGGACCACAACTAGAGTATGCTGAGCATCTAGTCACACAGCGTTTGGATCTTACTGTCCTGCTATATACTTCAGGGAAGAGAAGGAATCTACTTCTAGCTTCAAATCTAGTCAAAGACATTTCAAGCAAATAACAAAAAAGTGAGTTCTTGATATCTTTTATTGTAGAGTGATTGGAAAGTTGGCTATCAGATTCCTAGGAGGGAAGAAATGGGAGTGACTATGACTCTCCACGCTCCCTGGGTGAAGAAGGCAAAGACAAGGCAAAGAGATCAAGTTCTCAGCTTCTGCCTGAATTCAGTCTTCTTTTCATGTTTTACAGATGTGCCTGGTTTCAGATGTACCCTTTAAAAGGTCATGCCACCTCTCTATTTTTGTTAATGGGTTCTTTCCAAGGCAAGACATTAACATAAGGGACTGGGGGGAAGTCTCAATTCATTGACATATGTCCTTTCCCAAACACCTCCCCTTCCCATTCCAAGTGGCTCGATGCTTAGTATGCTAAGTTCTAAGAGAGTCACAGGAGTCATAGAGATGTTCTGTGTGGTTGTCAGAACTTCCAAACTGAGCTTTCCCTGAACAGACCCACCCAGCCCTGTCAGAGTAGATCTGTCTCCAGTCTTATAGACAAGAGGCCCCCAGGCCACCAGAATAGCTTTCCACTTTCCAGAATTGAAGGGTGATTTAAGATGAAACCAAACCTCTAGAACATTGTTTGTTTTTTGTTTATTTTAATATATAAGGTTTTCTATTTGTTATATAAGGCTATCTGTTGTGGCATATTGCCAAAGGGGACACACAACTTATTTTCCCTTAGCTATTTCTCTGTCCACTCTACTGCCTCTCTTCCACCAATTAAAACGAACAGAAGGGCTCTTTCCGCCATCTTGGAGCCTGTGGAGGCCTGCTGGGAACAGGACTTGTAAAAGCAAGTATGTCTGGAAGGCTGTGGTGCAAGGCCACTTTTGCTGGCTACAAGCGAGGTCTCCGAAACCAAAGAGAGCACACGGCTCTTCTTAAAATTGAAGGTGTTTATGCCCGAGATGAAACCGAGTTTTACTTAGCCAAGAGATGTGCTTATGTGTACAAAGCAAAAAACAATACTCCTGGAGACAAACCAAACAAAACCAGAGTGATCTGGGGGAAGGTAACTCGGGCCCATGGAAACAGTGGCATGGTTCATGCCAAATTCCGAAGCGACCTTCCTGCAAAGGCCATTGGACCCAGAATCCGTGTGATGCTGTACCCATCCCGGATTTAAACTAATGCAGAGTAAATAAATAAAAATAGATTTGTGCTCTTGTAAAAAAAATAAATAAAATGAACAGAAGGGTAGAAGACAGTGGACAGTCTTGGTGGTTGTTCATGTTCCCTATGGTGGTGTGCTGTGATGATTAAGAGGAAGCTCAGAGCTCACAGGTTAATATGCATAGTTCGATCACTAACTTTTAAAGGAGAAAGCAGAATAAAATGTAATACATTCTTGTCTATTAGTTTCTTGGAATTAGGAGACATCCAGAACTAAATAGGAAAACATCCTGGGTCTCAAGAACTTTTTTTTCAGTTCAAGTGGAAAGCATCATGGTAATTTTTCACACACACACACACACACACACACACACACACACTACCTGGCAAGGATTATTTTTGTATGATCATTTTTACTTGTTTGAGGAAAAGGTAAGAAAATGGACATTTTAATACTGTGTTAATACAGTTTATATCAAACTTTGGAGGATAATTACCAGTATACATATCATTTACAGATGAATTGACCTCTGAGTCCTGCTATAAAATTACACAGTAGGAGGAGGTGAGGGGAAGTAGTGTGAGGAACTAAACAGGATTGGCCATATGCTAATTCCTGAAGTTCTCGAGAGAATCGCTGAAGTTATGTTAACTAATATCTTTTAATTTATACATGTTTTAAAATTTATACATTGAATATTTAAGAGGAAAAATGGAAAATATACATCTTCTAATTCCTTTATGTATTTCTCTATTGTCTACTATTGTGTCAGACACAGTTTTCAAGTACTGAGGAATTAGCAAGAAACTAGAATACCTCTGCCCTCAATGAGCTCAATTTTAGGACCTGGAAAATGCTATAAAAATGTAGAAAATGTACATAAAATATATCAGGTGGTGATTGCAGCTATAAAAAACAGGAAAAGATTGAGTGGCAGGCAGGACTGGTTTGGGTTTTTAAGGCAAGGTCTTTAGAGAAAACCCCTCTCTTCTCACAATACTTAAGGAAAGTTAACTATTACCGCAGACAATCACTGTGGTACCTAGCAGAACATTCCAGACACATTCCAAGAAGAGCAGATCAAAAAGACAATAGTTTCAAGGAGAAGAAAGGGGATACTTGGTACTTGGTGAGCCTAAGCCCCAATAAAGATAGTCTGTAAGAGGAGAGAGAGGTAGGTAGCCAGAGATAAGAACATCGGGACTTGTTGGCCATGGGATAGATTCTTAATGAGACTTGAAGTCAGGAACCTGGGCAGCATAATCTAACTTGTCTAAGAAGAAAAGTCTCTCAGAAGGAGAAGAGGTAAAAAAGTGAAACTATTAAGACTGATTCAGAAGCATTTGTCCCTGAGGGAAGAAATGACAACCAGGAAAGGGGTTGAAAGCGATTTCTGAACAATTCACTGATGGAGTCCTCAGAATTCACAGATGGTTTGGATAATATAGTATGGGAGGAAGAAAGAAAGCTCCAATTTTTTGACTTGGAAAGCCAAGTCAATACAATTTCTATTTATATGTTCGTAGGTTTAAGAGAGAATCAGGAGTAAAGAATTGACCAAGAAATTAGGTTAAGGGAACTGTACAAACTAAATGAATGAATTTGAAAGTGAGGCAGGATTCAGAGATAGAAAAATTACCCATTTCTTAGAGATGATGTTCAAATGATCCATCAAAACCAAACCATATCTAAGTATCCATAGAGAAATAAGAGGCCTACAAGCTGGGTCCCTTACAACTGGAGAGGTAGGGACTAGGGCTGTGTGGAAGACCAGCAGAGATGGGCTATGAGAAACAAAGCTTCTACAGAGCAAAATGATCCAAGTGTTTCGGGGGAACGATCCATTCATTCACTGGATCAGTCACTAGGGAACGGATCCATTTGTTCACTGGATCGGTTGCTACTGAGAGGCCAAGGTAGGCAAGCCCTGAAGTCTAAGCTTCAGATTTAATGAGTATATTGTTGTTCCATAACAGAAGACTGAAGTGACACAGATAGTTTTCTAAGACTGAAAAGAAAGTGTTGACAGTAATGACAGCTCACGTGAGGTTTGTGGCTGTGTGAGTGATGGCTCAGTCCACAAAGCTGCACACTGATAGTACGCACATGTCATGTGTGTGTGTAGGTGGCCAGAGAGGCCATTAGATCCCATGGAGCTGGCGTTGCATGCAGTCATGCACTGCCTGACGTGAGTATTGAGGACACAACTCAGGTTGTCTGGGAGAATGCGTGCTTTTTACTGAGCAGAATACTTGCAAAAGTTTGAATAGAGAGTAGAGAAAACCAGGATAGCTTTACAGATGTGACATATCATTAATCTTTGAGATCGAGCGAAACATCTATCTCTCTGCCACATATTCTCTTGTTCTTTCTGGTTTTTGTAATAGACCCCACACTGCAGTAACTGGATGCCACACAGTCTCTGCAGGACAACGGAGAGGAAAGAAGCACCAGTTCAGTTGCAGGGAGTGGCAGCCATATTGGCTTCCCACTTTTGGTGACCCTAGAATAGTTATAGGTAGCAGCTACAGGCAAGAGATGGTCCTGGGAGAGATGGCCGTCAGTCAAGTGGCTGCAGCTTCACCTGTGGACCTTCTGTTCAGATGGTTGATATATATAATGACCAGGATACATTTACAACCATACAGCAACTTAATACATTGTATTTTTGAGTTCCTCTTTGGTGAATGCCAAGCTGAGAATTATGAGGAAAGACCACATGTAATTATTTTTGTTGTCACAGAACTTATAATTTAGCTTGAGAAATACGTGAAACATGAATATCTAATTAAATATAAAATGTTTTCTTACAGACTATACATTCTATATGTTCATTAGGAAACAGAGAGTATTAAATTAACCAGGGGGTTGTTGATCAGAACTCTGAAAGAAGAACAGTGTTTGAAGAACAGTCAGGACAGAATCCTTTAAGGGAACTGAACAGCCAAGGGCCTGTTAGGGCTGGAATGAAGATCATACAAGCAAGTCAGTGAAGGTACAATACAGATAGAAACATAAAAATCAATCAAACAAACAAGGTCAAAACAACAACAACAAAAACAAAACCCCTTGAACTTTCCAAAGTTAATATATATTTAGCACAGTTCCCTGGTTCTAGAGAAAACAAGTTGCATTCTTTAACCAACACAGTAAGGTGACATGAGAATTAACTGCTTTAAAATGTCTCTGAAGAAAGACAGCTACAAATTAGGTAACACGAATTTTAGAATTTGTAATGAGTTCGTTTTGATATCAAGTCTGTTAACTACTTTGACCTTGCATCATGGGGTACCACTACTTAAGGATTGTTACTCATGTTGATTCTCTCTCTCTCTCCCTCTCTCTCTTAGTGTGTGTGTGTGTTTATGTGTGTGTGTGTGCTTATGTGTGTGTGTGTGTGTGTGTGTGTGAAGGCCACTGAACAACCTTCAATGTCATTCCTTATTGGATGTCATCTACCATTTCCAGGGGCTCACCATAAGCTAAGCAAGCTGAGCCATGGGGATTAACTGATGGTCTCTGCTTCCCGGAATTGGTATTGCAAGAGCATAGTATCATTTCAACTTTACCAAGTCTCAGACAGAATCCAGGTCCTCATGCTTTTGTGTCAAGTATTAATAGTCATGCAATTAAAACACGTGGGAAGGTTTATGTAAATTGCACCTTTTCTAATCCTTGAAGATTTCTTGTTTCCCGTCTTCTGATAGGGTATGACTTAAATTATGACACAGCTGCATGTTTCATAAGAGACCTCCTTAAAATTCCAAGTATCTGTTTTCACACAGCACTGGAATTCTATGTTTTGCAAGAGTGAAAAGTTCTTGGCCCAGGAACTTTCTGCTTTCTCTTCTAGGGAGAACAGCCAGGGGCGTCCACGGCTGCACAGCAGAGGGAGGCAGTCCTTGAAGAGATAGCCATGGATGTTGCTCAGCAAGAGGAAATGGCACTGTTTCAGTAACCTGTATGGCTTAGAATTCACAGGAAAGGATTTCTTCCCTTGTGGGAGCTGAGGCATTCCCGTAAATCTGAGCTCCTGTCAGGCCAGTGGTTAGCACTCAGCTTGCTGATTACATTAGCAGTTAGACTTTTAAAAAAGAAAACAGAAAACCCCAAACTCAAAAGAAAACAAAGTAAAAGTTTCCCATACTCGTAATATCACAGAAGCTCTTGACTGTGCACACTACAAGCTTCTCTGCTAATGTTTCCCGTACAGAACTTATTTTTACTTTCACTGAAGATTCCTGTTGTCACTGGATGTATTCCCTACGTAGAAGCAAAGGTACATGTTATCCGAAAATGTTTAGGTGGAATTGGACATTGGTGTGTTAATCAAATTCTGCATACCCAGCTCTTGCCTGAAAGGTTGGATAATTTCTAAAATCCACCCTTTACCTCAACTTCACAGAAGGCCATTCATAGGACTTGTTGAGTTTTAAGCTGGGTGTCTGATTGGTTTCCCCAGTGGGGCCACGGTTTACATGAGAGCACTGTATTTGTAAGTCAACCCAAAGGCAAGCTGTTCAGCATCCCAGAGGTCAGGGAAGCCTGCTGAATGTTCCTTATGAAGTAACGATGGCTCTTCTGGAAGCTCAGCCAGGAATTTACTACAGTCCTGTGTAACCCTGAGAAACTTGGGAGTTTTAGATGGATACTTCTTGTTTTTTCTTCAGGACCTTTAAGGCTTCTTATAACATTAGAACTGTCTGATATGGAGGCAGAAAAAGAAGCACCTGGTGGGAAATAAGTCTTTAAGCAGCATGTGTTTCACATACATTCTACTCAGAATTGGGGAGAGACTCCTGTAGAGAGGCCAGAATAGCAAAAGTGATTTAATGTGTTCTGTGAGCTGAGAACCCATCTTCTGTTCTACAACAGGAATCACCATCAAATAAGAACAATAACGTAAGAATGAACGCCAGCAAGCACACTTTAGCTATGGGGTAGATCGCTTCTTAAGTCATCTGCAGGCTTCCTGCTGCTGTTCTCCAGGTCCAGGCTAGATGTGGAGATGGGGTGGAGCTTCTTTGTATGGATCCTCGCCACAGTAAGCTCTTCCGCATCATCTCCCTGCTCTTCTTTCAAGAGTCTTCTTTTCTCTGTCCCTGCCAATCTCCTTCCATCTCCCCTGCTCTCACTTTCTGCTTTTTCCTGTAACCTTTTCTTTTCTTTCTTCTTCTTTTCCATATTTTCATCTTCCTGGTCTTTATCCATTTCTCCTTCTCTCTTTTAAATTCACTCCCATGTGTTGGCATGCTAATGGAGGCACATGTGGGCTTCCCAGAAATCTGACTTCAACTTCATCCTAGGTCAGCAAGTTCTTGGACTCTTTAAGACAATCAGGGCCATTGATGGTTGTCTTCAGGCTGGTCTAAAATCACTGACACAGCAGTCAAATTGTAAGTCATCAAGAACATTGCTCTGGGTCATCTTCACACAGTCTTAAGAGTTTAACTGGCAGACTCAAATCTTCATAGGAAACTCACATCTTCATAGAAAAGCTAGATACAGAATGGGTAATGACTGAAAAACGTCAGATGCAAAGTGGTAAAAATCATATGATGAAAATATTGTTGAATTCCCATTATTTCTACAACACTGTAATAATTAATATAAGGCATGGATGAAAACATATCCATCAGTCTCAACCACAAATAGCTCATGATGTTATGACTTGGAAGGAGGAAACTTCATAGAACAAAAATTTAGCTAGAAATGTCTACTACTGAGCAGGTGAGGTAGTCAGTGGATAAAAGCACTTGCCACGCAAACAACCTGACCACCCAAGTTCAATCATCAGACTTGAAACAGGTTTATAGAGAGAACTGACTCCTGATGGACATTCTCTGACCTCTGTATATACCCATCCTCACCCCCCCACACACACCAGACATCATAGCGGTCCTCTTAACTTGCTCTTTTGTGACAGCCTTGAGAAGGTTTTTGCAATGACTGTCATATCTCACTAGGATCTGCATTCTATAGGTGAAGAAACGGAAGCTTACAGATATGGTATCCTGCTCTAGATCTCAGATGTGGCATTTGACGAAGCTTGGACTTGAACTGGTATGAGCCACCTTGTGTTAATTAACAAACAGATGAAACTGAAGAATGTTCTCCTGACTCAGAGCTGGAAAATCATTGTGTACTTGGGAGGTCACAAAAATGCAGAATTTCAGAAGTGGAGGAAGCCTGGAAGACCCGGATCTTCCCTCACAAATGTCTTTCTTCCACCTGGGGAGAACGGGCCACAACGGAGGGAGGAGAACCTGATGAAGAAACAGGCAAGGTGTGAGTGGTAGATGAGAAGTGGGTGGCCCGTCAGAAAAGCTCTCAGGACATTTCGTCCTGGGGAAACATGAATTTTGGAATTTGTATTCCAAATGTTTTAATCTTATTTTCAGTAAGAAACTCTCTTCGACATCTGATAGCCGAGGAAAGGAGTTTGGGGAAGAGAGGAAGACTAGGAACGCTTTCAACTGTCACGGTACCCTACGGTGTGAGCTCCGTAAGTGTTCTCATCCCCATGGGAGCCTGGGTCCGTAAGACTTGCAGTTGTCCTGACCAACCATAGGTGGTGGAAACAGTATCACCACGGGTGGAAAATGTTATCTATCGCTAACAATGAAAAATGGCGGGGACAGAAAAACAGTAGCAGAAACAGAAATCTATCAAAATGTACATTATTGAAAGGGAAAACATCCCCCGCGCTGGAAAACTGGCCAGTCTCTTTCCTCGGTGTAATCTGTGAACAGAGCGTGTTTTACATAGAATGTTTGCCTCAGAACCAGACACAAATAGACCTGAGGATCAACGTTGAATTTCCTGGATTAGGTGGACATAAATTGGGGCCTTCATGCTACTTTAACATATTTTGAAAACAAGGTTCTTGTGAATAAATGGCGAAAGTGGGTCAGGTAACGCTTTATTCATTAACGAGTAAAATCTAGAACTTGGAGGCGGTCTCCTTAATTATGAAATGGGCAGTGCTCTCTACAGTGCTCTGATTGGCTGACATCAGTTTGAATGCAAAGCTTTATTTCACTACCGAGTCCTGGCATACTTCACACATTAAAATTCTAAGCTGTCTAAGTAGGTGTGAAACTAATTTTGTGTTTATTTTTTAAAACCCACCTATGATCATTTAGGACCATCCACTTCACTTTGGGAGGGCAGCACCCGCTTAGAGGTGGGCCCTGAGAGACAATAAAGCAGAGGATAATTTCTTAAATGCCTTGAACTAGAATATTTATAGCTTCCTGGAATAGTTGTAACGACTTATCCATTTTTCCAGCCACAACTTTTCTTAATAAGAAGGGCTTTGAAAAAAACCTGCTAAATCTGGGCATAAAAGGAAACAGAAGTTTTCCTAGAGCAGTGGAAATTTTTAAAGTCACATAGTGAGCTTATTGATAAAATCAGGAAGAGAGCACTTTCAGATCAGACTTAAGGGAGGTTGCTCACAAAGCGGAGGTTTTCCTCAGTGCGCCAGGCACACGTGGGCAGGTTTCCTGTAGAATGGAGATGCTTACCGTGGCTGGCTCTCAAGCAGGCCCGTTTATCTGTAAGATTTGTCTTCAGGGCCAGTCAGATGGTTCAGCAGGTGAAAGAGCTTTCTGTGCAAACCTCATGACCTGACCTTAATCCATGGGACATACATGGTAGGAGAGAACTGAGTCCTACAAGTTATCCTCTGACTTACGTGTCCTTACTGTGGCATTCATGTGTCCATACTTAGATCTAGGATTCTCTCTCTCTCTCTCTCTCTCTCTCTCTCTCTCTCTCTCTCTCTCTCTCTCTCTCTCTCTCTCTCTCTGTGTGTGTGTGTGTGTCTCCTCGTTCTCTCCTTCTCTGTCTCTCTGTCTCTCTCTTTCTCTCTGACACACACACACACAGAGAGAGGGACAGAGACAGAGAGACAGAGAGACAGAGAGACAGAGAGACAGAGAGAGACAGAGAGAGCCTTTCTTCAATGAGGACTTTGCATGGTATTGTAGGCACTAATTTTTTTTCAGAACCACCAGGATATGAAGAGGTCAGTCATATAACCCTTTCAAACAGAAAAAGAAAAAGAAAAGAAACTCACAATGTTGATAACGAAGTCCATTTCATTGGCAATTAAATTGAAAAGAAGGTAAGAAGGTACACATATTCTTTCTGCTTGGATAGAATATAACTTCCTTGATTACTCTTCTAGTAAAAAACACTTTCATGTTTATGAATGCCCATGCTGATAAAATTTTATATTAAAATCTGGTGCTTTCGTTTAGGCCATGGGCAATCTGCTTGATATACATTTTAGAAATATTATCCTCCTGTTGACCATCATTAAAAACAGATGGTATGGTCTCTTCTGCAATAAGGTTTTTAGCCATATTTTCTTGCAAAGGAAGTGATTCTAGTTCAAAATCTCTTCCTTGGAAGATGTATGTTCAAAAGTAGTTGTTTTCTTTCTCCCAGCTAAGTACCGAATAAAATAATTTAGCATGTTTCAAAGGCTTCCTCTCCTGACTCGTGGTTTTCTACTCTACAAACCACTTTCCTGTTGTTACCCATCCCTTGGTTGGGTAGAAACTGACAAGGAAAAGATTGAAAATAGCTAATACCTTCTGGCTGTGTCCCACCCACACTACTGGTCCCAACGAGGGCTCAACAGTTGTGTTCTATGATGCTGAAATATCATGTGTCCATTGCTGTGGTTCAGGTTACGTGTCTGCCACAGAAGGATCAGAAGCATCTACTTTGTTTGTGAAAGGTGGGCATCTAGCTGAATATTTAGGCTAGTCCTACATTGAGGGCATGACATGTGGTTTCCTTTCATATTTTAATAAATGCTGTGGGTCATTTGCTTTATGCAAATTATTGTCCAACATTAAGAAAAATGCAAAGATATATAAAATACAAGGCTTTCCTTAGAAGTTTAAAAACCTATCAGTGAGAAGAGACATGACTGAAAAATGGCTATGAAGTAGCATACAAAGTGGGAAAGGAAGAAACTAAGATTTGGAAAGTACACTTCTAGGTAAGTGTTCATTATTAAAATGTTCAGTATCTGAAATACACAGTAGATTCATCTTCCATGTATAATTTTGAAGCAACAAGAGAAACAAATATTTTCTCCATTTTCACTAGCAAGAAACTTAGGTTTACCCAGTAAATAATATACTCAAAGCATCTGTTCAGCAGACATTGTAAATCAGTATTTGAACATCCACTTCACAGTCTTCAAAATATATATTTTTAGTCATAAGTTAACTCCTTGTTTCAGATTCCTTTTGCCAATCCTAGCTTAAATCACAATCAAGCCCCTTTTGTCTCTTCTTGAGGCAGCCTAAGAAGCCATCCAAGCAAAAAACTGGTTCTGTCAGAGCCCAGAAGAGAGCATTGATTGAGCAGAGTCCTGACTGAGAAGAGGCAGAGAGCCCTGGATGACTGGCCTGAGATGATAAAGATATGGAATACTGTGTATCACAACAAAGCTGAAAGTTAGATAAACATGTAACAAAGGGGATGTTAAAGAGTGGATCTGTTGTTGGGAGACTTCATTGGCCAGTTACCATCGGAACCAAAGATGGAGTAGGAGTAATCCTGCTGTTTTATAGGGTTAGAGAAGAATTAGTTGATTTATCCTCTTCTCTCTCACCCATCCTCCTCCTCCTCTTCCTCCTCCTCCTCCTCCTTCTCCTCCTTCTCCTCCTCCTCCTTTTCCTCCTCCTTCTCCTCTTCCTCCTCTTCTCCTTCTCCTCCTCCTTCTCTTCCTCCTCCTCCTCCTCCTCCTCATCCTCCCTCTCTTTCTCTCTCTCTCTCTCTCTCTCTCACTCCCTCCCCCCCATCTAATGTAAATGTTTTCATATAGTCCAAAAAGTTCACAGATGCCATCTATGGTCTGTTATGGTCTGTTATTGGGAGTCAAATGGAGTTCTGAGGCCGCAAGCACATTACATTTTAGGGTTGCCATGCTTGTGGAGAGAGAACAGTCTACAACAGGGAATTCATACATAGAGGGCTTATTTACCCTTTCTCTTTAACGTTTACTTCTGTGTATATTTTGTGATTTAGCTCTCCATTTAGAGTCCACTAGTCATTGGGATGGTAGAAGCGGGGAGAGCTGTTTGTCTAAGTGTCAGGAAAAGAGAACTCCTTAGAGGAGGCCTCTTTAAAAGCTTTCTTGGAAGTGAGTCAGGTTCTCATCAGCTCCTGATGCTTGCATGGACCAGAGGGTCACAGACTGTTTTCATGGGAAGGACCCCTGGCTCTGTGTTTGCTGGGTTGTGCATAGGTAAAGAGCAAAGTATTGTGAGTCCAAAAAGCTGTACGTTGAGTCTCTGCATTACAGTTCAGCAGCTATCTAAACGTGCACAATTTTCACAGATAAAAGTCGTAATACTGATTGCTTAAATTTGAGTTACTACATGGAAGAAAGTGGACAATGAGTCTTAAAAGCATTTGCAAATTTCAAAGACTATTCTAGAAGTTCTCGCTGGAGTTCTGAATTCTCAAGTCAACACTTAACAACCTTTCTAGGTTCCAATCAATAAAGAAGAAATATTGGGGTCCAAAGGGAAATCAGTAGTATTAATGAAGATCTATGTGGAGGTTTGAATGAAAATTGACCTGATAGACTCACAGAGAGTGACAGTGTTGGAGGAAGTGTGTCACTGGGAATGGCCTTTGCTCCTTCAGAAGTTCAAGCAAGGGCCAGGTCCCTCTCTCCTTGCTGCCTGCTGATCTGGATGCAGAACTGTTGGCTCCTTTTCCAGGACCAAGTCTGTCTGTGTGCTGCCATGTTTCCCTCCACTAAGATAATGGTCTATACTTCTGAACCTGTAAACCAGCACTAATTAAATGTTTTCTTTATAAGAGTTGCTATGGTCGTGGTGCCTTTTCACAGCAATAAGATCCTAAGACAATACTTATTTTTAAAGTTGGGTTAAAGATTATGCTGAGGGAATTTAAGAGAAAAAAAAAGATTACCCTGAGGACCTAGAGCTAAATCAATGGCCTTCTAAGACAAATTCAAAATGTGACTGTGAAATGCATCTATAGGGTTCTGAGGGCCAGACTTTGGCTGGTGACCAAACACCTTAATTTTAATCCTCTAAACGACGGCAAAGTCAGGTCACTAATGTACTTTGCAAAGGAGGAGGAAATAAAGCAGCCTCTTTTTTTTGAAATATGAGACTAATCCTAGATTTGGGGTTGCAGTGGGGACATTGGATTAAAAGAAAAACTGTTAAAAACATACTATTATTTCCTAGGGAAAATATATTTGATGCTAATATTTTCATATAGTCTTTAGAAACTCACAGATACTATCCGTGGACTCTTATTGGGAGACAGATACAGAAATCCACTGGGAAACAAGTTGTACACACTTGAAACTACCAGGGACACGTTATTCAAATCACCACATTAGCTAACAGTCGATTAGCTCCAGGAGTGCAGGCAGACATCATAACAGTAAAAGCTTATGGAGGAGAAGGTTCTTCACTTCATGACTGATGTGATACTGGAGGTGGGAGGGGAAGGAAAGGGACCAAGGGTAACCTTCAATGTTTCAACCCAGTGATCTATTTCTTCTAGCCAGGACTCACTTTCCAAAACTTTCACCACCTCCTAAATTTGTGTCATCTGTTGCAGACCAACTATTCAATAACTGTCCGTGGCGCAGAGCTCATAGGCGAACTGCAACTACACTGGACGCATTTGCGCAAGACTGAGGAGCTAGGAGAGAGGCAGTATATCACCTAGAGTAGAATGTTCCGGATGCAGAAGGTTTTTGAAGAGGGTGCATAACTCACGGGACTGTTGAATCCTGGGCCCAACCTATGAAGTAAAATGGAAAATGGATAAAGGCAATAGTGTTAAGAAGATATTCATAAAGTTATTTCCCAGATTCCTTAAATAAAGGATAAGAGAATGTGAGGATAACTCAGGGATTAGGAAGTCCAATGTAGGCTAGTCGAAATATAAGAAGAACCCCATAGCCCAAGACAGTGCCACCTAAGGACAGGCATGAAGGAGAGGACCAAGACACCTCAGTGTTTCACCTTTCCATTTGAGGAACAACAGGAGTCTGCAGGCCACACTGTCGTTTCCAGTGGACACGTAGTTTGAGGCCAAGTTTCAGTGCCCAGATAAGAGATAAAAATACAGAAATAATGAATTCAGGGAGAAAAAAAAGTAGAGACCATGACTGGGGGTGATTGTGAAAATGTCAAAGGAATGCTGTCTTTTTTTTATCAGTGTAATCTGAAGATCTGAGAAAAGGTGATGAAGTGACAAAGGGAAGTGACTGGGAAACATGTCACCATTTGGCAGGTTGGACTGGAAACTCAAAGCAGGGCCCCTTACACCCAGAGCAGATGCACTGCATTTTAGTAGGGAATAATATTGTAGTTCAGAACAGTGTGTTCCAATGAAAAGTATAATAGGAGCCATATAGAAAATTTAAAACTTTTCTTTTAGTCACGATTTAAAAAGTAAATAACAACAGCTGAAATTGGTTTGATAATGCTTCGTTTAATTCAGAATATACAAAATATTATTATCTCAACGCACAATCCACATGAAATTACTAATGAAATATTTTATGGCTTCTTAGAATCTTCAAAATCTAGAATGTAACTTACATGCACTTATCACCGTAGACCAGCTGTTAAATACAGTTACCAGCCACTGCTGACAGAGAAGTTCTTAAGTATAAACCAATATTCTGTTGCTTTAAATTTTGGGGGGTATTTGGGGTAGAACCTGGAACACTGAGAGTTAATTACCTGAAGCATAATCAGTCTGACGATATTAATTTTCATCAGGCCATATAAGCAGAATATGACAGTTGGGGCGAGTTACTGTTTGGTGTCGTAGACTAAAATGGCAAGAGTAAAATCGTGAAAGTCAGCACAAGATGAGATATTTGGGGAAAAATGTAAAAGGACATCTTTTACTTAGTGTTCAATGTGATTCCATTTGGTGGACCATTAAAAATAACGCACGGAGGTTAAAGAAAATCTAGTAAATATACAGGACATTTTAATAAAGTCACCCCTAGGGGCCAGGGACATGCTCACTGAGTAAAAGTGTTTGCTACACAAACAGGGCAACCAGATACAACGCTTGGAACCTGAAAGGTGGAGCGAGGGAGCTGGCTACTTCTGATCTCTACATTGATGCTGCAGTACTATGGACACACATACCCATGTGCACACACACATGCACATAATAATAATTTTATATGGACACACATATACATGTGCACACACACATGCACATAATAATAATTAATAATAATAATAATTTTATATGGACACACATACACATGTGCACACACACATGCA
>NW_021604567.1:4164073-4189073 GCF_004785775.1 Grammomys surdaster
ATAATAATAATAATAATTAATAATAATTTTATATGGACACACGTACACATGTGCACACACACATGCACATAATAATAATAATTTTTAAGTTAAAAAAGCAAGCTGGGAGGGGGATAAAATCCGGAGTGTAAAAAAAAGATTTTTTAAAATTTACTTTTCAGTTTATTTATTTATTTATTTTTAGGGGCTGGAGAGATGGCTCAGCAGTTAAGAGCACTGACTGTCCTTCCAGAAGTCCTGAGTTCAATTCTCAGCAATCACATGGTGGCTCACAACCATCTGGGATGGAATCCTATGCCCTCTTACGGTGTATCTGAAGGCAGCTACAGAGTACTCATATACATAAAGTAAATACATCTTTTTTTTTTTTTTAAGAAACTGTGGAGACTCCCAGAGACTGCTGCCACCTAGGAAAGCCTCATTTTTTTTTATTGGATATTTTCTTTATTTACATTTCAAAAGTTATCCCCTTTCAGGTCTCTCCTCTGGAAACCCCCATCCTATCGCCCTCCTCCTGCCTCTATGAGGGTGCTCACCCACCCACCTTCCTGCCCTGGCATTCCCCTTCACTGGGACATTGAACCCCTATAGGACCAAGGGCCTCTCCTTCCACTGATGTCCAACAAGGCCATCCTCTGCCACATATGTAGCCTGAGCCATGGGTCCCTCTATGTGTACTCTTTGGTTGGTGGTCCAGTCCCCGTGAGCTCCAGGGAGGTCTGCCTGGACACTGTTGCTCCCCACACAGGGCTGCAAAACCCCTCAGCTCCTTCAGTCCCTTCTCTAACTCCTCCATCGGGGACCCCACGTTCAGTCCAATGGTTGGCTGCAAGCATCTGCCATAGTGTCTGGGTTTGGTTTCTGTATATGGGATGGATCCCCAGGTGGGGCAGTGTCTGGATGCTCTTTCCTTCAGTTTCTGCTTCACACTTTGTTTCCGTATTTCCTCCCATGAGAATTTTGTTGCCCTTTCTAAGAAGGACCAAAGCATCCACACTTTGCTCTTCCATCTTCTTGAGCTTCATGTGGTCTGTGAATTGTATCTTGGGTATTCCAAGCTTTTGGGCTAATATCCACTTATCAGTGAGTGCATACCATGTGTGTTCTTTTGTGATTGGGTTACCTCACTCAGGATGATATTTTCAAGTCCCATCCATTTGCCTAAGAATTTCATGAATTTATTGTTTTTAATAGCTGAGTAGTACTCAGTTGTATAAATATACCACATTTTCTGTATCCACTCCTCTGTTGAGGGACATCTGGGTTGTTTCTAGCTTCTGGCTATTATAAGTAAGGCTGCTATGAACATAGTGCAGCATGTTTCCTTATTACATGTTGGAGCATCTTCTAGGTATATGCCCAGGAGTGGTATATCTGAGTCCTCAGGTAATTCTATGTCCAATTTTCTGAGAAACCACCAGACTGATTTCTAGAGTGGTTGTACCAGCTTGCAATCCCACAAACAATGGAGGAGTGTTCCTCTTTCTCCACATCCTCACCAGCATCTTCTATCACCTGAGTTTTTTAACTTAGTCATTCTAACTGGTGTGAGGTAGAATCTCAAGGTTGTTTTGATTGTCATTTCCCTGATAACTAAAGATGTTGAATATTTCTTTAGGTGCTTCTCGGCCATTCAAATTTCCTCAGTTGAGAATTTTCTGTTCAGTTCTGCTCCCCTTTTTAAAAAATAGGATTATTTGATTCTCTAGAGTCTAATTTCTTGAGTTCTTTGTATATATTGGATTTTAGCCCTCTATTGGATGGATGTAGGATTGGTAAATATCTTTTCCCAATCTGTTGGTTGATGTTTTGTCCTATTGACAGTGTCTTTTGCCTTACAGAAGCTTCACAATTTTATGAGGTCCTATTTGCCGATTCTTGATCTTAGAGTATAAGCTGTTGATGTTCTCTTCAGGAAATTTCCCCCTGTGCCCATGTGTTTGAGGTTTTTTCCCTACTTTCCCTTCTATTAGATTCAGTGTATCTGTTTTACATGAAGGTCCTTTATTCACTTGGACTTGAGCTTTGTACAAGGAGATAAGAATGGGTCGATTTGCATTCTTCTACATGCTGACCACCAGTGGAACCAGCACCATTTGTTGAAAATGCTTTTTTTTCCACTGGATGGTTTTAGTTCTTTTGTCAAAGATCAAGAGACCATAGGTGTGTGAATTCATTTCTAGGTCTTCAATTCTATTCCACTGATCTACCTTTCTGTCTCTGTACCAATACCATGCAGTTTTTATCACTATTGCTCTGTAGTACAGCTTGAGGTCAGGGATTGTGATTCCCTCAGAAGTTCTTTTATTGTTGAGAATAGTTTTTGCTATCCTGGGTTTTTTATTATTCCAAATAAATATGGGAATTGCTCTTTTTAACTCTATAAAGAATTGAGCTGGAATTTTGATGGGGATTGCATTGAATCTGTAGATTGCTTTTGGAAAGATGGCAATTTTAACTATATTAATCCTGCCGATCCATCTTTCCATCTTCTGAGATCTTCTTCGATATTTTTCTTCAGAAACTTGAAGTTCTTGTCATATAGATCTTTCACTTGTTTGATTAGAGCCACACCAAGATATTTTATATTGTTTGTGACTATTGTGAAAGGTGTCATTTCCCTAATTTTTTTTCTCAGCCTCTTTATCCTTTGAGTATAGGAAGGCTACTGATTTGTTTGAGTTAATTTTACATCCAGCCACTTTGCTGAAGCTGTTTATCAGCTGTAGAAGTTCACTGGTGGAATTTTTGGGGTCACTTAAGTATAATATCATATCATTTTGTGAGTGATATTTTGACTTCTTTCTTTCCAGTTTGTATCCTTTTGACTTCCTTTTGTTGTCTTATTGGTCTGGCTAGAACTTCAAGTACTATATTGAATAGGTAGGGAGAGAGTGGGCAGCCTTGTCTAGTCCCTGATTTTAGTGGGATTGCTTCAAAGTTTCTCTCCATTTAGTTTGATGCTGGCTACTAGTTTGCTGTATATTGCTTTTACTATGTTTAGACATGGGCCTTGAATTTCTGATCTTTCCAAGATTTTTAACACAAAGGGATGTTGAATTTTGTCAAATGCTTTTTCAGCATCTAATATAATGATCATGTGGATATTTTTTTTAATTTGTTTACATAGTGAAATACATTGATAAATTTCGATGTATTGAACCATCCCTGCATCCCTGGGGTGAAGCCTTCTTGATCATGGTGGGTTGTTTGTTTTCATGTGTTCTTGGATTCGGTTTGTGAGAATTATATTGAGTATATTTGCATCATATTCATAAGGGAAATTGGTCTGAAGTTCCCTTTCTTTCTTTCTTTCTTCCTTCCTTCCTTTCTTTCTTGGGTCTTTGTGTGGTTTTGGTATCAATGTAACTGTAGCTTCATAAAACAAATTTGGTAGTGTTCCTTCTTTTTCTATTTTGTACAATAGTTTGAAGAGTATTGTATTAGGTCTTCTTTGAAGGTCTGATAGAACTCTGCACTAAAACCATCTGGTTCTGGGCCTTTTTGGGTTTTTTGGTTGGGAGACTTTTAATGACTGCTTTTATTTCTTTAGGGGTTATGGGACTGTTTAGATGGTTTATCTGATCCTGATTTAACTTTGGTATTTGGTATCTGTCTAGAAAATTGTCCATTTGATCCAGGTTTTCCAGTTTTGTTTAGCATAGGCCTCTGGTGGTTTTTTGAATTTCCTCAGTTTCTGTTGTTATATCTCACTTTTCATTTCTGATTTTATTAATTTGGATACTGTCTCTGTGCCCTCTGGTTAGTCTGGCTAAGGGTTTATCTATCTTGTTGATTTTCTCAAAGAACCAGCTTCTTCTGGTTTTGATGATTCTTTGAATAGTTCTTTTTGTTTCTACTGGATTTATTTGAGCCCTGAGTTTGATTATTTTCTGCCATCTACTCCTCTTGGGTGTATTTACTTCTTTTTGTTCTAGAACTTTCAGGTGTGCTATTAAACAGCTAATGTATGTTCTTTCCAGTTTCATTTTGTAGGCACTTAGAGCTATGAGTTTTCCTCTTAGCACTGCTTTCATTGTGTCCCATAAGATTAGGGTATGTTGTGCCTTCATTTTCATTAAATTCTAAAAAGTCTTTAATTTCTTTATTTCTTCCTTGACCAAGTTATCATTGAGTAGAGCGTTGTTCAGTTTCCAGGTGCATGTGGGTTTTCCATTGGTTTTGTCATTATTAAAGACCAGCCTTAGTCGGTGGTGATCTGATAGGGTACATGGGATTATTTCAATCTTCTTGTATCTGTTGAGGCCTGTTTTGTGACCAATTATATGGTCAATTTTAGAAAAGGTACCATGAGGTGCTGAGAAAAAGGTATATTATTTTGTTTTGGGATGAAATGTTCTACAAATATCTGCTAAATCCATTTGGTTCATAACTTCTCTTAGTTTCACTGTGTCTCTGTTTAGTTTCTGTTTCCATGATCTGTCCATTGATAAGAGTGGGGTGTTGAAGTCTCCCATTATTATTATGTGAGGCGCAATGTGTGCTTTGAGCTTTAGTAAAGTTTCTTTTATGAATGTGGGTGCCCTTACATTTGGAGCATAGATGTTCAGAACTGAGAGTTCATCTTGGTAGCTTTTTCCTTTGAGGAGTGTCTTTTCTTATCTTTTTTGATAACTTTTGGTTGAAAGTTGATTTTATTCGATATTAGAATGGCTACTCCAGCTTGTTTCTTGGGACCATTTGCTTGGAAAATTGTTTTCCAGTCTTTTACTCTGCAATAGTGTCTGTCTTTGTTTCTGAGGTGCTTTTCCTGTATGCAGCAAAATTCTGGGTCCTGTTTAAGTATCCTATCTGTTAGTCTATGTCTTTTTATTGGGGAATTGAGTCCATTGATGTTAAGAGATATTAAGGAATAGTGATTGTTGCTTCCTGTTAGTTTTGTTGTTAGAGGTGGAATTGTGTTTGTGTAAAAAAAATTTTTTCACAAAAAAGCAAGTCATTATTAAAGATGCAGGCAACTTCAAATCTTGCACAAGACGTACCCAGGAAACAAACTCGATTTCTAAGAAGGTGCACCACTATGCACTGATTACAGATAAGGCCATTCATGCCTTTATACTCAAGGTACAATTGTAGGACTTCTCCAATTTGCTTAACCACCAAAAGTGTCAACTTTCCAAGGTTCTCTTGGTCAAATTTCCTAGGAATATGTGGGGATTTTTTTTCAAATTCCAGGGTCTACCTGGTTATCTTTGCATCTATATGTAGCTATCTGTGAGTTCTCTGATCTGAAAGTCACTTTGGGTCACCGTAAGCCCACTTAAGGGTTGCTGTTGCCCTTATCCTTGCTCTGATACTAGTAGCCCAAGCTGGCTTGATTTCTCCACAGCAGAACTTAACTTAATCACTTTTTAAAAAAAGAAACAAGGAACAGCTAAAACTTATTTTAATAACATTTCCTTTAGAACAGAACATGCAAAATGTTATCATTTCAACATGCAACCCACATAGAAACTACCTATGGTGTGACTAAAGAGTTAGAATCAAAGAGAGCTTTAACCCCTGGTGTCAGGACTGGACGTTGGTCATGGTTGCTTGAAGGGTCATCAGGTACAGACTCTTCCCAGTGGGTATCTCTACCAAGCTCCTGGTGGACTCTTTCTTGACATGGGTCACTTCTCTTTCTTAGTTTAGTCTGGCCTGGAGCAACTTAACATTTTTACAAGGAAAAAAACCCTTCAAGGTATTGCTTTTGTCTGCCTGCCCCCAAGTTCAGGAAAAAACATATTTACCAGAATAGTCTTTCTGTGTAGAGTCTTACAGCCATCAGAAAACATTTCTGCTATTTCCTAGCTCCTCTATCCTTTAAAATCTTGTGATTTCTGATTCACAAAATCCAAGGTTTCTTGAGAGAGAGAGACAGAGACACACAGAGAGAGGAGGCAGAGAGATGGACAGACACAGAGATAGACAGAGAGAAAGAGGCAAGGAGAGAGAGAGGAGAGAGGGGGAAAAAAGAGACAGAGAGATAGATAGAGAGAGAGAATCTTCGAACAAAATTTAATACTTTATCTTCAAAGAAATAGAATCTACTTACTCCTAAAATGAGATTTAACACTGAAATCCCAGTGGATAAGATTTTTCAAAATAAAGAAACAAAAAAAGCTATAATCTTCCAGTATATAATATGTTTCAGTATATAATATATTTCCAGTTTGCATTATAGTTCACAGATAAATTCTAGGATATAAATTACATCTTAAAATATAAATAATGTGTTTATTTGATCTCTTTGTAACTTACAGCTTTTACTCATCAATATTAAAATTCAGTTTCTCTTTATTTTTCTCTATAAATTTCTTGAAAGCAAGTAGAGTGAGAAACATTGGGGTACAGTCCAGGTTTGTGTGTGACTTACAGTGGCTGATCATGTTTCATTTGGACAGCGATCCATCACACTTTTAATGATGCTCAAAGATACACTGAGGCTGCACAGGTACCAAACAGACTCAGAGACTATGAGCAACTTCTAATGTTATACATAATCATGTCCAATATTCTAAACAGGTAAGAAATTTTCTTTAGAAATGAGTTGTCAGCTAGAAGCCAAAACAAATGACGAATGTTGAACTGCTTCTGAACTTTGAAATCAATCTAATACAAAATCATCTATTTTGCCAGTGCCATAAAATGTCTGATAAATACTATTTTTACAGTCAAGTTGGTTTTTCATATTTCAAACATGTATTTTTAATGCCAATATTATTTTAAGTATAGTCACCAACATAATTCAGCTGATAAAAATAATTAAGTACAGGAAAATCATAAAGTGATTTTTTTTTGAACAGTTAGAAGCTCTGAATATTGTCTCTCCATCCTGGATCCATCAACTGTTTCCTATAGATCAAAAGCATCCATCTTTTAGAAACTGTGGTGTATTCTTGACAAAGACTTTGTAGTAATGACATTTATTTGTCAGAGACTGAAGAGACATAAACTAATTTATATATATAAATCTATTTTACCTAATATTGTTAGTCAGCCGTCTTCATCTTTCTATTTTCAACCATCTGGATGTCATCATTGGCTGGAAACACAGCATCTAGAAAAGGAGAATGAGAAACAGAACAGATTTCTTAATAGTGTTTTTAACAGTTGCCCAAATTGATTTGATTTGATCTTTTCAAAGAATTATTTTAGCACTGAAAGACAAGAGATGCTATGATAATTGCTTCCTTTGTGTATTCCAGTTTGCAAAAGTGTAGGCTTATGTTTTTATAATCCTACTTTAATCGGTGCATTTAAATGCTTTAACCTCCCTGCTAGCCCATCACTTACGAGAGATAGTGGAAAGGAAAGATTAAGAGGGTGAAGGAGGATGTGGACCTGTTTAGAAATAGTTCTTTGGGGAGAATCCAATCTGTGTTGTCAAGATATCAGCAGTTCAGTTCACACAAATCAGCAACAGTAGCTCGATCCACTGGCAAACACCATTCAAGAATCAGCAACAGCAGTTTGATCCAGAAGAAACCACTAGGCTCTGCTAATCGGCTGGAGTTCACTGAATTGGCTAGAAGCCACAAGAATACCACCAGAAGTTCTTTGTTGCATTTCTCTCTATGAAGTCATGACAAACAATGATCAGTAAAGAAGGCAAGGCGATACAACAGTGTTTTCAGCAAAGGCCAGCATCAGCAAAGCCCAACAGTGACTACCAAGGAATGGCAAGGTGAACCAATTCTACACAATGTCTTCCAATTTTAATCCCTGCTTTAGAGATGAGATGATTTAAGATGCAGAAAAATTAAGTAATAGGAAAATGCTGTGTGTGTTACAGGGCCAGTAGATCAATGTTCTCAAACTAAATGTATGCAAGTGTCATAGAACATAATTAAAATCTGCAAATATTCTGTGATAAAATAAAAGGTTTCTTCTTACAAATATTTCTTTCCAAATTCTCTCACTAGAAATAACTAAAGTGGTTAAAAACTACCTCTTACTTTTTCCTGTTTTTGTTTTTTCTAGTGATGATTATTTGAACTCAAACCCTCTACCACCACCACCAAAACATGGCCTATTCTTTTGATTTATGATTGTAAGTAATTTTTAAATGATTTTTAATTTTTTATTTTATGTGCATTTGTGTTTTGCTTGGTTTTGTGTCTGTCTGTGTAAGGATGTCAGGATCTCCTGGACCTGTAGTTACAGTTGTGAGCTACTAAGTGGATCCTGGGAGTTGAACTTAGGTCCTATGGAAGACCAGCCAGTATTCTTAACCACTGAGGTGTCTCCAATTATAAGTAACTTTAAATTTTAAAAGTTCTAAAAGATGCTGAATTTAGTATATATCTTTCCATTCACTTTTTTTTCTCTCTTCCTCCCAAATGTAATTGATTACTTAATTTTTAGTTCAATTCTTTAACTTGACTCTTAATAATACACATAACTCTATTTTGTCTCTTCAAATATCCATCATATCTTTTGATATCTACTGTCAGAATAACACGCCAGCATGAAGATGCACAGAAATAAAGACAGTTAACACTTGATCCCTGGAGAGGATTGATCCCGGAAGACTTTGAATAGCATAATCTATGAGTCTTCAAGTTCTTGATACACCATGGGGAGTATTTATATATAACCTACACACCTATCCTTTCAACGCTTCCTTATCATTAGATTCTTCATACTATCACACTATAGTACATAACACATAATGTACTGTATATGATGTATAAACAGCTATATATTATATTGTAAATGGTACATAGATAGTTGTGTTGTTGAGGGAACAGTGAAAAGAGAAAAATGTCTTTGCATACTCAGTTCAGATGGAATTTAAAGAATATACCCTTTTCCCACTCCAGTCTGCCTGAATGCACATATGCAAAACCCCGGGTACTGAGGCTGAAACAATTCTGAATCACAAACAAAAGTTTTGTATTTCATGCTACTGACTGCTCAAAATCATTTCTCATCCTAATTTACTTCATGTTCATATTATTATAAATTTTTATTGAACATTTTCATTTTTCTTTCTTTTTAAAAATTAATTATTTTATTTATTTACATTCCAAATGTTGCCCCCTTTCCTGGTTCCCCCTCCCAGTGTTCTTCACCCCCTCCCCTTCGCTGCTGAGAGGATGCTCTCTCCATCTGGTATCCCTCTTTCCTGGGGCATCAAGTCTCTACAGGATTAGGCACGTCCTCTCCCACTGTGGCCAGACAAGGCAGTCCTCTGCTACACATGTGCCAGGGACCTCTTGAGCATTTTTTCTTAAATAACTGTCAGTGTCTCTTTTTATTGCTGCTGACATATTTTCTTACTAAGAATTTTCAACTTCTTAATCTGCCATTTGCCATTTGCCTTATTCCATAAACCATGACTTCTTAGACTTGTGACTTTTGTTCTAATCTGACTGACTCAATAGATGGACCCGCCATAGGAATCTTGGGTTTTATTTTCTTCATTTTATTTATTTATCTATTTATTTATTCTGATTAAGTCCTTTATGTCTTGAGTCACGTCTCCAATCTCAGATGGGTGCCTCTTGGGAATATGTTCCTAGAGCACATCTTTAAAATGTTCCCCCCTCCCCCCCCCAGAAAGGTTGAATGAAAAGTTTTCTGGAGCTTGTCTATTAAGAAATACAACTCTCCAGCCTCTGTTCTGTGGTTGCCTTGCAGTGAGCACCAAGTTGGCAGGACCAATTCTCCACTCAGTGGCAGATTGTGTGTCAGGACTGTTGGTTCCATAAATCCCCCAGGATGGTGTAGATGCTCATTATTTATATAAGGAAAAGTCTTTCTAGGGGGTAACGGAAACACCACTCAATGCCAGTGAGAAACAGCTTCCATGAAGAAAGGAACAGCTAGCTTTTAATTTTATCACAACCATGGGATGAGCTCAGTGTAAGGGTTCACACTAGGACCTCAGGAGTGGTTCCTGGTCCTCACCTGTTTGCCAAGATGTAAGGCAGAAAGGAAGAGAGAGGAGAACAGTCGGAAAACCATCAGTGATGAACATCAAAGGTAGAGAGTCAGACTTCTATTTTAATCCTTTATTATGCTCCTCCAGTGTCAGGTGGACTCAATGTACAATTTTACGTTGGGAACCTCTTAACTACAGAACTTCACTTAGTACATCACTAAATTTCCTAATAGCATCTTTTATTAAAACTTTTTTGTTAGTACAACCCTTAATTTTCTTTCTGGAAGTATAATGATTCCATTCCTGGCCTATGATTTCTGAAACTTGTATAGAGTGTATCCAGACACAGGTTTTGTTTTCTCTTTCTGTTGGTTTGATACTCTGTTACATGTTTTAGTTGACATGCATGCTTTCCTTCAGTTCACAGAGGAAAAACTAAGTTCTCTCAATTGTATTAACTATATTCCCTTGTATTTACTGTTTTCTCTCTGGAGATACTAGAGAAAACTGTCTGCTTCAAGCCTTGTCTGCCAGTTATTCAAACTTTCCTCTTACATTTCATATTTTATTTATATTTTATCATTCAGCCTTTCGTTTTACTGTGAGAGACGTTGATTTCACCCTTTCAGCTACTATTATTGTATTTTATAATCTCCTAGTCATATTGAAATCGAAGACATTCTTTCAAGTTTTCTTACTCCTTTTTTATAGCAAACTGTTCTTGCATTGTGAATGGTATCTTATAAACCTGTCTAAGGGCATTGCATCTGTTGTATGTTTGGCTATGAGGAATGGTGTTGTGGAATGCTGTCACTAGTTCACAACAGACATTAATGCCTTAATCAGAGTAGCTGTGATCATTTAGGAGAACCTCAACAAAGTGGGCTTGTTTCCCCATAGCAGGGTTAGGGAGTACCTTTAGACCAGTGCTTTTCAACCTTCCAAATCCTGTGATATGGTTCTTTTAATAGAGTTCCTCATGTTGTAGTGACCCCAACGAAATTATTTTTATCGCTACCTCCCAACTCTAATTTTGCTACTGTTATAAATTGTAATACAAATATCTGTTTTTACTGATTGTTTTAAGTGACTCCTGTAAAAGGGTCATTTGACCCCAAAGGGGTTATGACGCACAGGTTGAGAACCTCTGCTTTAGACACTCTCCCGATCGCAGCCACTCCTTCCCTCCTGCGTTCCACTCCCATTCGTGTGTATTTCCTGCTCACGTGCATCCAGTCTCGGGAGTTGTTAAGGTATGTATAGAATGAAAGGCTAACTAAAGGGAGGCGTGGCTCCATTCATATAGCTATGGGGACATTGTCATCCATGCTGGTAAGACTTTCCGATGATGCAACTGTCTTGGCGTCACTCATGCTTCAGGAAGTAACCCCTCTCCCATGTTCCTATTCATGAGCTCAGTAAATTCACTGGTTGGCCACAGTGAACTTGGGATGGGGTGGGGATGGGGTGGGGGGGTAATCGTTCTTTTGGAGAGTCATTGGTGCCTTACCTTGGATATATAGATGTTTATTTGTGTCTTACCAGGAAAGGTTAACCCACCATCTAGAAAGCCCAATTATTGCAGCTTAATAAGCAAAAGCTTTGTCTCCCGTAGAAAGACTGTGGACATGTACATACGTATGTCTCTTTCTCGTGTTTGTCTTTCATACTTCCAAAGAATTGTTGGGCTCTTGAGCATCATCAGATCAGCTTCCAAGCAAGAAGAGATAAAGAGAAGATCGCTTCCCCTGTCCTGGGCCTTCATATCCGCTTGTAGCCCTGCCCCGCTGTAGTGACTTCGCCCCACTGGAGGAGGTCACATAGCCAGGTTAAACTTCCTTTCCCCTTATAAGATCAAGTCCAGCAGCAGCAGCAGGAACTCCTCCTCATGCAAACGAGGCATCCCCAGTGCAGTGGCCCTGTCAGCGATGTACACTCACCCCACAGTCCTTGTAAATAGACCCATGAAAACGAGCGGTCTCACTGAAGCTGCCATCTGTAACCAATGTCGCACCATTGCATGCCATCTTTTAGCTCCAGCCCTTCTGAGTTAGGTCTCCTCTCAGGATTCACCAGTTGTAGCCTGAATGGCAGAGAAACCTGTGAAGCCTAGTAGAACAACCTAATAACGCACCAAGGGAGCACCTTAGCACTCCTGACTGGTCAGGATCCTTTCAAATTTATCCTTTGAAGCAATATGTTTTGCCAAATATAGCTAACTATATCTAAAATATGCTCCTACACATCAATATTTATTGAACATATTTTGTCAAGTTACCAATGCATTTTTAATATACACCAAGACAAGATTACTATTTCGAGAGGGAAAAAAGTTGAAGAAATTACCTTCCAAAGATTGCTCAGTCACCTGTCAGCTGAAGCAGGACAAGGACTAATGTTTGAGCCATCTCTGTGTTAGACACATAAAAGCCACTCTTAAAAAAATCATTATTTGTAATTTTCTAACTTTCTAAGAAAGTATTTTTATTCTTTTAAAAAATTGTTAGACGAAAAAAAACCCATATGTGTGAATTCTGTACAACATGATGTTTTGCAGTGCATATTCATTATAAAGGGATTAGTTCAGATGCATTAATTCACGCAGTAGCCATTTGTGGATGAGCGCTCCTCACACCCACTCTTTGCATTTGCAAAGAAGCTAAGACAGATGCAAAGCCAGGGCAGCACAGTTACCTGTGCCTGAAGATGTGGCCAACCGCATTCCTGCTTTTTTACTTGCTTACTTTGTGAGCAGGAAGGCTGGTGTCTTCACGTTTCTGCCACAGTTAGGTGGTTTAAAGAGACATCACCAATGAAACCAATGTTATTTATCATTTCATCCCTCCCTTCAGAGGAAGTCTGTGGTGACCAGCCACTTTTTTTTTTTTTTTTTAAGTAAGAAAAATCTTTGTGGAGCTGCTTCTTTAGCCTGTACCAGCCCCAGCCTTTCCTCTTGAGATTGGGCCTATAGGTGGCAGCAACTGTAAACTGTTGAGATAGGGAATATGGACCAAGAGCTCTCTTGAAATACTTGAAATAGTTTAAATATTCTTTGATATTAACAAATGACATTTCCTCAGATAAGGAAGTGAAAAGCCAAGTTTCGACTGTGACTTGTGAGTAGTTTGTTCTCCATAATCCACATTGCAGAGATTAGACAGGACACGGGGGCTTGATATTCTGCCTCTAGAGGTTTATTCTGCAAGGATGGTTGGGATAAGTCTTTAAGGTCTGTGACTGATGTGGCTACATTGGCTATCTTTTCCACCGAATAATTGTGCATAAAAGATTTTTTAGTCTACAGTAATCTACAGTACAGCCATCAACCCCCTTTGTGCTAAGCACTCAATAAATGCTGGGGTTTTAATTCATACCTCATATGTTTCACTGATTGTGGATGTGCCATAAAAAAAATCGATATAGTTCAAGGGTTTGCAAATCAAAATTGCTAATTTGCATAAATCAGCATATGACTTAAGGGAAATTAATAGAAAAATCCTATTATAGTTTGGGTTACTTTATTATTTTTTTTTTACTTATTTATTTTTGAGAGCATGGAATGTTATCTGGTTTTCAAGGTGAGGAACACTTGTATTTTCAATGATGTTTCCCAAGGCTCTATTAGTTAGGTTTTGGAGGAGCCGAGACAATATGAACTTTAGCTGTGATTGATAAACTAAATTTGGCATAATTAATCCAATCACATCAGTCATCTTCAGAGTTTATATTCTTGTGGCTTAATCCATTGGGAGATAGTGGATTGTATCAGTCATATTTCAGCCAGCTAGACCCAGACTTTATGTTTCCGAATCCTAAAGATAGCTTTCGATGATTCTTTTTTATCCCATGGATATAAAATATCACAGGAAATAAAAGTTTGCTTCTTCAAATATAGACCGTTTGCCTTTCAGCACAGACAAATTGTTTGAATTTAATAATTTAGATAAAAGTCACATTTTAAAAATTCAATCAAAAAGAATTTTTGTAGGCATTATTTTAGTTGGATTATTTCTATGGTGTAAGGAAATAGATTCACCGGAAAAAGAAAATAAAATGGTATCACTTCTATAAAGAAAGTTTTAGAATGTGCTGACAGCAAGAGATTTACTGAATCAGAACATGTGAGAAGATGATCCAGAAGTTAAGAATGTGTACTGCTATCCTAGAGGACCAGAGTTCAGTTTCCAGCACCCAAGTCTGGCAGCTTACACATGCCTCCAACCTCAGAGTATCTGGCGCCCTCTTCTGGTCTCCACGAGTGCCTACACTTCTGTGCACATAACTTGCACGCCTTACATACACACACATACACATGCACACACACATACACACACACACACACATAATTTTAAAAACATCTTTAAAGAAACAGCTAATAAACACTTAGAAATAAATACCCCTGTATTATAGATATCAGGATTTTCTTTTTTTTAAGTAAGGCATTTTAGGTCAATACATTTTAGGTTATAAGCTTGGCAATATCTCGTAAATTTTATTTTGAAATACAGCTAACGTGGGAATTGAGTATGAACAACTGAATATCATTTGTATTGGTATTTGTCTAAGATTAAAATTAGAGGGTTAATGTTCTCCTCAGCAATTATTAATCTGTGTTTTCCCAGTTTTATCTTTTTGCTGAGCTCTTGGTCATGGAAGGAAGAGAACACTCAGCAGACACATGGAAGCTGACTCATGAAGACAGATATTTTACACAGTCAAGTGAGCTACATTCGGTTTGGGTTACTGGGTAAAAAATTATTGAGAACCCCGAGAACAAGGTATTGGAAAGCAGATATATCACCTGACATAGGCGATGCTGAGTGATGCGGCAAGTAAGGGCGAAGAAATGAAAGACAGGGCTTCAGATAGATGGATATTTTCTGTAGAGAACTCCTTTGTTGTCCTTGCACTTGAAAATACAGTAGGTCTCATTTAATCTCTGAATCCTTATCTTCAAAGATAAGGATTTCCCCACCAATGATTGTTTTATTACTGCTTCAAAGCTTACATAAAGTATAACAAGTCACAGCTTACAGATATTAAAGAATACTGGCATTGTACTTTTCAAATTTATTATTGTTAGGTAATATGTATGTTAGGTCTTAAACACACACCACACACACCACACACACCAAACACACTACACATACACACACAGAGAGAGAAAGTAGAATTACTGCTTAATAAACATCTCCATTCCAGATTCTTTCCCTCCTGGGAAGTGGGCCATCTTTTCATATCCTCTGACTTGTTGGCAGTCAGTGTGTCTTCTTGATGGTCTTCTCTCTTACACTGAGTTGGGTAACCAGCAGCCACGTGACCCTGAGGAAAACATCCTTGGCAAGGTAGAAAATAAGTTCTCTCCCCTCCAACAACCCTGTTATTTTGGAGGAGAAAAAGATCGAATGCTTCTAAGATCAATGCCTTCTTCCCAGATCAATTCCTTCTCTCTGATGTCTTTTTGGAATTCCACATTTTAAGATGCCTCCTTCCTTTGCCCAAACATTAATCAACACACACTCACACATGCCTGCATATATGTTCACACTCAACTCAATTTAAGTGGCAATGAATAGTAATAGTACTTTACATAAAGGGTCTCTTTCTGCATCAGTTAGATTAACGGTAAGGTTGGTTGTGGGGCATATGCATGTGTGTGTATGTGTGCATCAACAGGTACACCTGCTGGACCATTAGCATCTGAAGGCCAGACGTGTGCTTTGGAAATGCTTCTTTATCACTGCCCATCTTACTTTTTGATACAGGGTCTCTCACTGAATAAAGAGCAAACTACTTTCAATAGACTGGCTAGACACTGAGTCTCTGCAATCTGCCGGTTTCTGCCTCTCCACCCCATATTGAAAATACAAGAGGCTTGACTTTGGTGTGGGTGATGGGGATCTGCTCAGGTATACATGCTCGTGAAGCAAAACCTTTATTCAGACCCCAGCTGTAAGGATTTAGCATAACACGAAATGTGTGGCATTAGATGTGGCCTCAGCATCATGGTATTAACTGTGAATCTAAGTCCTAATCTCTAGGGTGGGTATCAGCTCCACAAGAGAAGACTTCCCACCTGTTTTGTTCCTTTGGTTTTACTAGCACATTAATGGAGTTCGGTATCAAAGAGAACTGCTGAACAAGCACCTGCCGGATCAGTGAATCCCTAAGGAATGTCCTGGAACAGATATAATGATTTCGATGGAGAGAGAGAGAGAGAGAGATCTAGTTCTGGGACCAGAAGGGCACCGTTTTTTTCTCTCTGTGATCAACAGATCTATCTTCACAAAGGAAGCTCGCAGGTTCTGCTCACACTGGAGAGCTCTAAGGCATTCGAAAAGCAACGCTGTCCACTTGAGCAGCCGATAACAGTCCTTTGATGTGGGGCTTTGAACAAGAGATAAGAAATAGTTATCTGCCCTTAGCCTTTACTGATAGTCAATAAGACCTTCTTGCTAGTTAAGCCATTAGATACCATTTTCCATGTGGTTTTCCAATCAACAGGAAAACTCACCCCCACATTGTGTAGAGGCCATAGAACATATCTTCAAATTCCAAACTCCTCTCTCACTTCTGTATTCCTTTAATGCCTGCCCTCGCCTTTTTCTGAGGCATATTGCAATCTATAAACACAAATAGTGGTGATTTTCTACATCAGCTTCATTTTTGAGGCTGTATTACTTGAAATTAAATAGAGTGGAAGTTTACATATCTTTCTTTTTGGTTAAATAGCTTCAAACTAGAATCCAACAGCAGAGGTGTTGTTTCAAAAACTGTCAGTCACAGACGTTGGGAAACTTATCCCAACTAAGAAAACTTGATAAAGCCACAGTTGTTGATGTTGAGACATATAGATGCTACCTACACCTTCAATCTCCTTTGGAGAGCAGGGTAAGAGACCCTGTGTGTTTGAGAGTCTTTTGCTATATTCTATATGTTATAGATGGCCTTTATGTAAATGCCCAGAAATGGGCTAATATAGTCATTAAAAAAAGGCCACTCTGTCTTTAAGGGAGTTTTCTTAATTGTCTAAACACACTTTTGATAATAGTTTTGATATTAATGTATACTTTCAAAGTGAGATATCAAACTGAAGCACACACTTCCAACAAGACCCAGAGAACAGGTCCTCTAAGCTTTAGGTTTGGCCCACAGTTCCCAACAACAGTTCTCAGCCATTCTGAGAGTCATGACTACCAAGACAAATCCTAGGCTGATGTATGCATGGGGATTGGGTCAATGGACATTGCCCTATTTCTCCCGCTCTCCATTTTACATAGCCTGTATCCAACGATCTCCACAAAACCTGCCATTTCAATAGGGACAAATGGCGTGTCAGTTTTTCAAATGAATGTAGAATTTCTGTTGGCTGACACCATGACTGTTTGAAGAATCTTTAGACACACGGTGTCCCTCACCATCCAGCCAGCTTTTCTCTGTTAATAGATTTTAACAATTCCTCTACTGTTCTTCTACTTGCTCTTCGCATGGTTGGTGAGTGGAGAGTCTAGTCAGAGGGCTCATATGGAAACATTTTCATTTTGGTGAGGCTGGTTCAGATGTTTCCACCAATCTATGTGCAGATCTATCTGGTTTCCTCTTGCTGCTGCTTTCCCCTGCTGGGGTTTGGACACTGGCTGCTGATCTCTTTCTGTGGTTTTGCTCTGGTTTTGCCTCCATGTTAAGCTTACTTACTTGCTGTATGAAATTTATCTCCCTCTGTAAGACCTCCTGGTTCCCATTGTTTGAAACGAGGGCGGGGAGGCGGGAGTGGGTGGATGGGTGGGGAAACACCCTCATAGAAGCAGGAGGAGGTGGGGGGTGGGATGAGGGGTTGGGGGGGAGGGGAATGGGGAAAGGGGATAATATCTGAAATGTAAATAAATAGAATATCCAATAAAAAAAGTAAATAAAAAAAGAAAGGAAGGAAGGAAGGGAGGAAGGATGAAAGGAAGGAGGGAAGAACAAGCAAGCAGAGCCAGAGGCAAGGGCATCTCTTGTCAAGGGCTGACAGCAAACGGTTGGACAGGCTGGTGGTGGTTCTCTCTGGTCACTCCCTCCTGCCAGGATGGCTGCAGGTTCCTGGAGTCTGACAATACGCTGTCATGAACGGATTACACCGATTAGCTTGGGGGTAGTTAAGTAACTGGAGCTCTCTCACTGGGGTCCTAGCTTGCTGTCAGGTCGACTGTTCACACACTGGTTTTTGGGATTCCCCTCCAGTATCCTCTAATGTAATCCAGGCATGTTGTTGCAGGTTGTATTTGAGAAGGGGCTACCTACTTGTCACTTGAAATATTTTTTTATACGGAAAAAAAGTCAATAAATGGGAAAATACGGCATAAAGAGGGGGCAATGTGAGGGCGGCAGAAAAGGAAGAACAAGACAGGCATGACCCAAATGCCAAGCTTGCATTCCGTGCACGTGCGCTTTAGGGAGCAAGGGTTCTGTCTTACACAGGAACTTTGAGGGTTGTGCATGCTTGCGGTTTGGCTTTCCCAGGGAACAACTAAGCTCCAGTGAATCAAAGGCAGTGGAATACAGGCCGACCCAGAGCAGGAGGAAGGAACTGGTGGAGACTGCGTATGAGAATGCCTGGGTGCATCTTCGTAAGGCAGGCACATAGACACCAATATGGGCGTGAAGAGAAGAAGCTGGGTCTGAAGGAGGAGCAGGGAGAAGCTGCAGATTCTAATCAAGGACTTTTCCAGACTAGCCTCTTCCCCTTCGGATTTCTTGTTCTAATCCCATCCTGGGAGCTTTAAAGGTACTTAACCCTGAGGACCTGCTTAAATTCTGGAATGTAAACAAACAAACCTCACAGAAACATCTTTGTTAAACTTAAAAGAAACGAAGGCTTCATGGGAGCCCGGCAGCGCTTTCTCTTTTTTTTTTTCAAAGAATTTTCTGATTATTTATTAATCCGGCACCACCCTACCCCAGTATGACCTCAACCTACTCCACTCACAGATACGCTTATGACGTGTTGCAGGGGTTCCTTCTCTTTGTCCGACTTCATCAGTAGGTGGGGGGTGATAGTCAAAATCAGTCCAGCCAGAGAGTCAAAAAGGCAAACCAAGAACAGGAAGGAAAATGTGCTTTTACTTGTGAAATTTGGTTATGAATTGCAGCCTTGGGGAGTTGATATAGCTCTCCACAGCAGAGGGTCTTGATCAGTAAAGACTTCGAAGCACTAGGAATGTTGGTCCAACACTGTGTGGTTTTCATGCATGCCTGTGTGTGTGTGTGTGTTAAGGGGTGCAGGTATGTCTGCTGGTACATGCGTGCATGCATGCTTGTGCTGGTGGAGATAAGTAGACACCCTTGGGTGCCACTCCTCGAGCGCCTTTTGTTTTTTCCTGGAGACAAGTTCTCTCAGTGGCCTGTACCTTCAGCGTGTAGACTAAGCTAGCTGCCCAGGGAGCTCCAAGGATCAGCCTGCCTCTGCCTTCCTACAGCTTGGATTGCAAGCACGTAACACTCTGCTCAGCTGTTTTTTACATGGGTTCTGAACTCATATCTCTTGTTGGAGAGGCAAGCATATTCATGACTCGCTGAGCCATCTCCCCCTCCCCAAGAGTTTGTTATAGATACATACATATCTATCTATCTATCTATCTATCTATCTATCTATCTATCTGTCTATCTGTCTATCTGTCTATCTGTCTATCTTATCTATCTATATATACATACATTTACATACATATGTGTATGTATATCTTATATTTATATAACTTTATATATAATGAGTATATATTCATGTTAAAGTATCTAGTTTGATGTCTGATACATTATAGTACCCAATAAATGGCATTTCCACTTATCTTCCCATACTGGATTAGGAAGACCTCATAAGAATTGACACTTAAAATAATTTATGAGAATTTGAAAACTGAAGAGCTTTGAAGAATGTCTCTTCTCTTAATTTCGTAATTGCTTGCAGTTGCAAATTGGGATAATTTATTAGGATAATATATAGATGTGATCTTTTATTTACAGTGATTAGTTAAACCTTATCAATTATTAGTTTATCAATATGATTGTGAAGAAAAATGGTAACAGTGAAATAATGTATGTATTTGGTCTAACATAGACACCACTGCATCTAAAAATCACATCATTGATACTGGATTTTTCCCAACCAATCCCCAAAATAGTTCATTCATCTCTGATACTGTTTATTAACCTAGTAAGATTTCCTCTGGGCCCAATTTCCTAGCAAATGAACAGTAGGCAATGAACAGTCACTTCAGGACTCTCTGTCAGTTAGATGCTTTAGCTTTAGATGTCTTTTCTTTCTTCTTCTTTTTTCTTCTTCTCCTGACTTCTCCCAGCTGTTAGCACTGTCTCAGGATGCTGTCACCTCCCACAGCTTCCTGTAGGGAACTGTCCCAGTAATAGGTTGGGGTGCGGGTAGATGGGTGGGGGTGCACAGCTAGGATTTATCTGAGCCACTGGCCATATGGCCTCTCATGCTGTGTAGTCTTTTCCTCACAAGTAGTTGTTAAGTTGTTAATTCTGTTTTTGATAGATTTTAAAAGGGGTGTGTGTGTGTGTGTGTGTGTGTGTGTGTGAAATGTTTAACCCGAGAGTCTGAAGAGAGCAGGCGTGGTTGCTATGAGCTTTGCAACGTGCACACGAGCGTGCACGAGCGCGCACACAAATAAACCGACAAAGGGATAAATTGAAAAAGAAAGCAGTAACCTCCTTGTTTGGTTCAGCAGTCTGGTCAGCCCTGCAGATGAGGAAGTGCGCCTTTGTCCCACGCTAAAGCCTTGTTTTCTTCTTCATTGTCTTTCGGGGTAAAATCTAGTGGAAATTCACCTGTCTGATGCAAAGTTAAACTGCTGGCTTTAATGTGACTGCATGGGAACTCGGGTTTATTAATGAATACAACATACCCTCTTTGATTTGAAAGCGTTCACCCTGCTGAAAAGATTCAAAAGGCATAGCTTCCTGCACCAGCGGCATTCCTTTATCCTTCTCAGTGGTCCACCCCTACCCAGCTGCTATATCTCATTAACAAGCATTTGACCACTGCAGCCGGCCTGGGAGTGTTGACACTTGAAAGGCCCAGGCAGGCGTGGGCAGGCCATCAGCTATGGCAACAGGAAACTGCCCCGGAGACAACACTGAGAAAACGGCAGCTGCAAAAGCCAAGTCCGGGTAGACATAAAGGGCCGCCTGTGCCCACGTTGGTCTGGGTTATCGGTGCGTGCCTGTGGATCTGAATTGGCGAGTCTATTTACTCATGCATGGGCTGTAAGTGTTGCCATCGGTGTGTATCAGACTCTCTGGGCTTTTTGACAAGTCAAAATGGATTTTTATTTTGACTTCCAATGTTCTTATGCATAGCCCCGTGTTTCAAAAAATCTTCTTGTTCTCCACACAATGTTAGCTGTTGTTTATGCATAGAAGAATGCTCACAAGAGTGTCAGGCTTGCCCACACATTTTACTCTCTTGGCCATCATGTGTACAAGGAAAAACCCGTGTGCCTGGATTCTCATACATTTTTCATGCTACCGCATTATTTTTCAAAAACAAGTCAGCCCGTGAAATTATCTTACAAATATGTGAGATTGCTATAGTCGTCTTTTGCTTTAGGCTTCTAGCTAGGTTGGTTTAAGTAGAATATGTTAAGAATAGAAGTACTGTTCCAGTTGTATAAACTTAGCTCGCACAGTCCTGTGGGAGAGTCTGTATACAGTATTATTGGTTATAGTGATTTTAAGTACAAATTTAAATAATATTTATTTCTTACTCTCTGAGTGGTGGCCTTCTCAGTAGTATCTCTCAACAGTATGCTTCTGAATCTACTTCTAAGTGTGTGTGTAGTCATCAGGGGAATCTTGAATTACAGACTATCTCATATAAAACCTGGGACAGGAATTTTCCAAACCTGTAAATCCTTTTCAAGGTGTTCTAGTGGCCAGATAACTCCAGTAGCCAGTTCCCTTCTCACAGGAACTGTGTCACATTCATGTTCACAAATGAAAGATTTTCATCCTTAGGAAAAAAATGACCCCTTTAAAGTCATGATAAAAGAGGCAACTCCCCAATAGAGGAAGAAAGAATGCTAATTAAAAAAAAAAAGATGAGTACAGTGAGTTCCAAGTGACATTAGGTGACTCTGTGCAGAGTGGTGAATTGTTTTCCTGTCACCTCAGTACAATAGACAATTGGCGATTAATACATTGTAGTATGTCATTACCTTAATTCTTTTTAGTAATTTAGATTTGCGAACATTTGCCTATCAGTCATCAAAATAAAAAAAAACCCTCTCCTACGTTATTCACGTTGCTACATTGTTTATGGTTCTGTCTAAAGTAGTTAAGTAATTAGGAAGCGTTTACTGTATTTAGAATTATTCTGTCTTCAGTTATTGAAGAGAGTCAGGAAAGGAGCTGCTGAGAGTTCCCCAGCTCTGCTTTCCTCCACTGTCACTTCATGCTCCAGGGGAAGAGAAGACAGCAGCAGCCGGCACAGATGTTTATGTTCCTGACAGTATGGCAAAGACAGAAATGTGTTCCTGGGGGCCATTCAGATATTTCCATTTGACTTCCACTTTCCCATCCCAGTGGCACTGGGTCAATTTCACATTCACTAGACAGAAAGATAACCAACTCTGCAAGCAGATAGTGGGAGGAGCTAATTCCAGGTCTACCACTCCCCTCCACCCAGGCAAGACAAAGCTACAGCAAAGTGACCCAGTTTTCTGTAGCTCTGACTCCTCATCTGTTAAACAGAGATGTCTTAGTTTGAGTTTTGATTGTTGTGAACAGACACCATGACCAAGGTGACTCCTATAAAGGACATTTAATTGAGGCTGGGTTAAAAGGTTCAGAGGTTCAGTCAGTTATCATCATGGCAGGAAGCATGGCAGTGTCCAGGTAGGCATGGTGTTGAGAGTTCTGCATCTTGATTTCAAGGCAGCCAGGGGAAGACTGTCTCATGGGCAGCTAGGAGGAGGATCTCAAATCCCACGCCCACAATGACACACTTCCTCCAACAAGGCCACATTTCCTAATAGTGCCACTCCCTGAACCAAGCATATTCAGACCATCACAAGGGAGTAGAACAATAGTACTACTCCCTATAGTGTTGCACAGCTTCGAAGGGCATACATACACATACACAATCATACATACATACATACATACATACATACATACATACACACACAAAAATAAACATATACACTGTCTATGAAGATTATGGAACCTTTAGGTGGTAGAATCTTGCTGGAGGATGTCACTGTGGGCAAGCTTTGAGAGTTTGTAGCCTCTCCCTGCTTCCTGCTCATTTTTCTTCAGTTTAGACGTCATCAGCCAGCTTCCTCTTCTCACCATCTGGTACCATGCCTTCCCTGACACTATAGACAGAGTCCATAATGGTTCCCTTTGAAACCATATAGAAACAAACTCTTCCTCCTATAAGTTGCTTTTGGTCATGGTATCACAGCAACAGAAAAGCAATTCACATGTGCTTGATAAGATCTGGTGTTGTTTTCTGTTGGGATTTTTTCCTAACACTCTTTGATATTTCAGCTTGAAATTTTCTGTTCTCTCTCTCTCTCTCTCTCAATCTCTCTCTCTCCCTCCCTCCCTCTGTGTGTGGGTGTGTATGTCCATCTGTCTTTTATCTACCTATTAAATCTCTTGTTCAGTCAGTTTCTCTGATTTCATTAAACTGTTTCTGTATATTTTCTCAAAGTCGTTTGTCTTTCGAGAGAAATTATTTTGAATTATTTGGGAAATTCGTGTTACTGTATTTCTTTGGGATAACCTACTGGGAGATTAGTCTGCCTCTTTGGTGGTGTAATGTCTTTTTTGGTTTTTCACGTTTCTCACTGTCTAAAGTTGAGACCTGCACATTTGAAGAAGCAAAGACTTATTCTGGTCTTTGTAGAATTATTTCTCAGGCATATTCCTTTGCCAGTCTGTCAACTCAGACTTTATGGGCAGGCCATCTGGCATGGTCTGAAGTGAAATTACTCAGACAGGCTTGAATGATGGCTGGCTAGCACATTGGAGGCTTATATGTGAGACCAGCAGTGTTGGCATGGAGTCTGGATCTACCAGGATTGACCTGTCGATTAGATTTATAATGGAAAGTATCTAAAGAAGCCTTCTGATTTCTCAGGGCTTACATGGGGCAGAGATGGGCTAAGTGAATGAGTGGTGGTCAGCTATTGGGATTAAAAACTTTACCTATCAGAGCTGGGCTTGAAGCTAACTGAGTTTACAAAAGCTGGCCTGGATTCTAAATCTTCATGTCCTTGCCTGAAACTTGAGTGTAGAGGACTTCAAGGGTTTGAGATCTACTAGGATGACCTTGGACTCTGGGGGAGCATAAAGCCTTGGCCTGGCCTGGGCAGGCCTAGCATCTGTGTCCACAGGAAAAGAGAAGAAAGGAGAGAAGGAAAGGAAAACTAAAAAGTTCTAGGTAGTTCTCCAGACTATCAGCCTCAGCCTCTGAGCAAGTGCTTATGGACTAAGCCTCCATTGTATGACCAGGTCTACTCCAGTCTCCTTGAGCTCTGGTTCCCGTGTCAGTACCAGACCAGCTTCATGGAAGACAGGTATGTTGATCTGGTTTGGGGTTTGGCTTATGTATACCAAACTGGTTCTTAAACCTGAATATAAGGTCACTGGGAAAACTCCGCCTTGTACGAGAGATTGGGTTTGATATCCAAACAAACAAACAAAATTTCTGGTGATGGCACTGTAACTTTTATGTGTAGGTGCTGATCTGGAGGCTATTTGCAATGCCAGCTGCAGTACTACGGGGGCAGTCTGATATTAGGGAAGCTTTGGGCATGGGTCCATAAGTTGGTCTGGTTCATGCATCCTGGTCTAACTGATCATGGATGACCTTAGTGAGATGTTACATTTCTTCTGTCTAGTTATTTTATCTTCCATTATATTCTCCTGGACTTGTCTTCCTTCTGGGAACAGAGATTCAAGTGAGTTGCTGGACTGTCCATGACTTCTTTAATCCTAAACTGGGAACCAGGAAAATGCCATATTTGCTGCAGGATAATAAAAAATTCAAAGTATGGGAAAATAGAGAGTCTTAGTGGAAAGAGCTGCACATTGCAAAGAAAG
>NW_021604567.1:4190548-4228514 GCF_004785775.1 Grammomys surdaster
TCTTCTTCTTCTTCCTCTCTCTCTCTCTCTCTCTCTCTCTCTCTCTCTCTCTCTCTCTCTACTACTCCATCAACTCCCTTCTCCATGCCCTAAGTAAACTCTATTCTATGCTATACCATTGTGTGCTGGTCCCTCAGGGGGAAGGAATGCCTCGGCATGGGCCCGCAGAGACACCCCCTTCCCCAACACTGTACAGCGCCTCCACCAAACATATTCTTTCCTTCTTATCTTTTTATAAAACACAACAGAAAGGCCTTCTAAGTAAATGGTATTTGAACAGAAAATTGAATGGATAGATTACAAAAGTAGAACTGGGGATGATGACATTCTAGGCTAAAGATATGGGACAGTTAAGAACAAAATAATAAGAATAAGAAGAAATTCAAATCATTCTCACAATACATCATGTCTTGGGGGGTATTTATTTTTTGTTTTTTATAAAAAGAACAGAGTGTGTTGAATATAATATAGTAGAAAGAATCAGGATAAGTGTTTCAGAAGTTGAAACATTTCAAAACCCGAATTTTCTTCTCATTTTTAAATGGTGGACAAATGAGTTAGCCACCAATCGTCCGAGGATGGAGGAGATTCTTGCTAGCTAACCTTTGTTCAGTGGGCCACTACCTGCAGCTTGTATTTCCTTTTTACTGGAAACCATCTCTTAAGAAAAAAGGAAAAGGGTTAGGATACTATTTTCTATTAGTACAGCCTGTCTTCTAGGTGAGTTCATGTGAAGTCTAGGACTCGAAATTTTAAGTACTGACAAGAAAGGATCTATGGTATGTAGAAATAAATATTAATTAATAAATTCCATCAGTGTGGTTTGCTACTCACCCCAATGGTTTATGTCCCCAAATGAAGACACACCAACACAGCCTTTATATTTTAATATGCCTGAAATAGCACAATAGCTTGGCCACTGCCTAACTTCTATGCAGTTAATCCCGAGTTATTATTTACTAATTCTATGTTCTGTCTTGGCTGTTCTTGGCCCAGTTGGGCAGCTCTCTGGGCCTCGCTTCCCCGGCTCCTTCACATGGCGGCTATGCCTCTCTGTCCTGCACTCTTCTCAGGCACTGAGTCTCTCCTCTCCTCCACACCCCCGCCCCCCCCAGAATGGCAGATCTCCTCCTTCTCTTCCTGTTCCTGGTCCCAAGCCCTGAAATCCTAAAATCCTGCCTCTGCCTGTCCTCCCGAGCTATTGACTGTCGGCATCCTTATTTACCAATCAGAACCAACAGGGGACAGGTTCCCAGAAGCTAACCACAAAGGCACAGTTTTGGGGGGAATATAGTTAGTATTCATAACACAAGCAGCTATAATAGAATTATAAAACAATGGACTATCATTTTTTTTAGATCAATAAGTTAAACTGAAGCTGTATTATAAAAGCCCCCAAACACCAGTATAGGGAATTTCAGTTAATTTAGTATTTCTGGGGAATCCCTGCTAATTTCTGAGCAGCTGTGATAGTTTTGAGAGAAGACCAGAACTGAAGACATTTCTGGTAGAGGGGAAAGCAGAATTGTAGGTTTGGGACATCCTGACCCAGAAGAATTTATGGGGCATAATAGATAATTGGCAATATAACTTCAAGATCTCAAGCTTTATGGATTATCTTTAGTAAAAGTTATAATTCGGGGGGGGCTGAAAATATAGCTTGGTAGTAGAGCGCTTGCCTAGCAAGCATGAGATCTTAGTCTCAACTGCACACACACACACACACACAAAGTTGCAATGCTGCTGTGAAAAGGGAAGGCAACTTGACAAATGCTTGGCTTCATGGTTCCAGAAGGACTCTCACGTCAAACAGACAAGGATGTTTAGCACTTAGAAGACAGAGCAGGGGGAGAGTAGGAATTTGGAAACAATCATGCTAGGAGCTTTTTGGTTTAGTTTTGTTTGTTTTGAGATAGGGGCTTGTTATGGAGCTTGAATTCAATCCCCCTGCTCCAGCCTCTGAGAGGAAGGTATGCATCCCTAGAGATGTGATATTTTGTTGATACAAAAATAGATATTATGGAAGGAGGAAGGGAGAATAGTAAGATCCAGAAAAGATAACCATGTAATTTATTCTCTAAAAATGGAGCAGTTTTGAGAATGAAAGGGCTTGATATTAAAACTCTGTCGAGAACAGTGTGTTGCACTAAGATTCTCCCCTGTCATCTGGGAGGAGCTGACATGACAGAGAGAAGGCGCTCTGTGGGGGTTCTCTGGAGTTAGTATGTGACAACGCAGAAAATATGGAAGGAACAGGAGGAAAGATACTAAGATAGAGCTGCGTAGGCTACAGAATTCAGTGCAGTAACCTTGGTAACCACATGGGGTTTACTGAACAAGCCAACCATGCCAGGTACAGGAATTCTACTGGCTTCAATGAAGGAAAATCCCAGGAGAACTGTTCTACATTTCATAGCTCACACCCAGAGAGTATCTGTTTTTGAGAAGCTAACCTTGAATCCTGTTCCACGAAGTGCCATATACATTTTTCTGACATCAGAAGTCCTTTCCCTGGAGCCCTCACTAGCTCCTTGAGAATGTCTCAGGACCGTTTCACAGCAGAGTGACAAACAGAGGAACTGCCTCTGTTTTATGCTTGGGATTTACAGGTGTCTATAAATGATTCCTCATCATTTCTACAACTGGAAAACATATTTAAAGTTTCCAGCATGACAGGCTATGTGATTTTGGGATAAAACTGGATTTTACAGTCGATGGTATGTCTTTAATAATTCATGTGCTAAGAGACTGAAATTAAAAAGCAAAAAAAAAACCATGTTGGGTGAAATATTTTAGGAGGTTTATTTGGTGCCATCTTGAATTGAGAAGGAAAAACTACTTTCTTTGTTAAATTTAATTTGTTATGAAAATACTGCTTCTTGCATTGTCAGACTTAAGGATGTTATGGTATCCTGTGCCTCAAGCACTGGCAATTTTCTGTTGGGTGGTGGCTTTTAAATTAAACCTCTTCTCAGATCTCAGTCCTCTTGATGCTGATACATCACATATTGGCTAGGATGTTGAATCCCTTTGCTCCACATGGTGCTGAAAAGCTTCTGGATATTTTCCTCAAGAGCCCTGGGTAATTCTAGATCTTGCCACAAATCCTGGCTGGGTAATGAATTCTGTTTACTTAGATAAAAGCTTCAATCAGACAAATAATCCTTTGGTTTCAGTTGGGCTTTTCCTGCTAACTATTGTGGATCTACTGGAGCCAATTTGTACAACTGAATGCAAGGCTGAGTATGATGATGAACGGAAGGCTTGTGTGTGTCAAAGTGTATATACACGCACATAAACTTTCACAATATGTACAAGGCATCGTTGATTTGGGGGGCAAGTGTGTGATCAATTTTCTAAGTAAAACATAGCAAAAATCATTTTTGTCAAAGAAATATTCTTCAAGGCGTCTAATATCAAGTCAACTCCAAAAAAAACTCTCAGCAGTCATTGGAATCAGTTACCATGATCCAACTTAGTTGAAATCTCAGACTCACTAGTGTGTTGAAGTGGGATAGAACTGGATTTTATAGTCGGTGGTATGTCTTTAATAATTCATGTGCTAAGAGATGACAGTGATCAAAGGTCCTCAGATTTGTAGCAAGGAGCAACCATAAACAAGGGGACTAGTTAGAGTTCAGTTCAGGTTTGTAACTTGACATTGACGTCGACTCCATGCCTCTGTCCCCACGTATTCAACTCATGTGACAGGTCCCTCTTGATGAGAAAACCAGAGAGCACTTCATATACTAGTAGTCTGACATAAGGGCTGACATATAAGCCAGCAAAAATGACATAGGTTTTGTGCTCCTTCCAGAAAATTCCAGAAACTCGACTGCTTGTGTCTATAGGACACACTGTTGCATGTGTAGGTCATTCAGAAATGGCAAAGATGTTCCTAGGGTCACAAATCTGGCTCTAATACCTGCAATTTGTATAGGTGATAGATGGGTTTTAGTGAAAGGTAGAGACATTTATGGGAAAAAGAGAAGGTAAATTGTTCACTGTGCAAATATTGACCTGGATTTGCCACCCTTAGCAGGAGGATTATGGTAATCAGGACCAGTAGCTTCTGGTGTGTGAATTCCCTTGCAGTTGCTCAGCCCTATCCAGCTTCCTTCAAGACACCAGGCAACAACAGAGAGCCCTGCTCAGTTGTCACTTATATTTCTCTAGAGTCCAGTTTTCAAACTTTGGATCGCTTTTAGCTTAAGTGCGCCGATGTGGCCTACAGCTAAAGGGTATTGGAAACTGCTGTGTAGAAAACTCACCAATGATGACTATATTGGGCACTTAAAGAAAAGTTTATGGTGTCTGGATAGAAGGAATTCTGTGAAAAAGACTCCAAGGTGATGGATTTCCATTGAATTTTCATTCTCAAATAAAGATGACAACTTAGGTGTCCAGAAGAGGCTGCTCCACAAGTCTGCATCCTTCCTGTCATACGGACTTAGGTAATTGTGGCATGACCATGCAGAAACTCTTCAATGTACAATGTGTATCCACCTTAGGCATTTGATTGTAGGAACTATGGGAGGATCAAGTTATAGCTGATTAACAAATTATATTGGCAGTATCTATACCTCCATTGTGTAAATAAAATTTAGCTCTAACGTAATATTTGGATGAATTCTCCCATTTTGGGTATCACTGGATAGAACAAATATGTTGTCATGATACCCAAGAGAGAAATCTATCAAGTTTTTTTTGTCTTGTTTGTATGGTCATACAAGCTTCAGGAATCAAATCTTTGATTTTTTGAGTGCAAGCTGAACTGTGTTTTCCATAGTGTACTTTATAAGGCATTTAAATGTCCTTATGTGCTTGGGATCATATCTTGGAGCAGATCTCTAAGATTTCTCCCTAGTATCAGAGAGGACAATACAGAGAGTTTACAATCAAAGCCATGAAACTTTAATCCATTGGAAAGGATTTGATGATGACCCAATAAATAGTTGCTATTTGGGAGAAACAGTAATTTTTCTGAGAAATTCCCAGGCATACAAAAATGGACAAAGGCATCATAGAAATGCTTTCTGGCTCTTTCTCACTCTGTTCCTGGTTGTGGTGGGTTGCCAGAATCAGATGTCCTCACCTCTGTCCTTTCTCCTTTATTATTTAGGGATATAGGGCTCTTAGTAATTCATGAAATCAACATAAAATACTTGAAGTAACTCCCAGGAGAGGAATGAGGTAAAGGACAGAGAAGCAAGTAAAGTCACACTAACTCCGGCATGGAGATTGAGAGCACACTTTCTGAACTCAGCTGGAAGGGTCTGTTGGGTACCAGCAGTGTTTCCAATGTTGAGCTAATACTATTCACTCCTAAGAACACTATTTAACCTCTTTACAATCAACTCCCAACTTTGTGATCTGGAGAATAGCAAGATGCGCCTCAGGAACAGTACAAGGATTACTGAGACAAAGGGCTTGTTTGGAAACATATTTCCATCACGGCCAAGAGGTGGTACAGATGAAGTAAACAGAAGCTGTATTACTACTGCGACTACCACTATGAGATTATCCACCTACGAAAATTATGTACATCATCCAATGTTTGAGGTATTAAGATAAAGGCAAAAGAAATAAGAACTGAAAGGCACACAAACAAAACTATATGTGTGTAAAAATATATGTAACATATATAAAGATACCATATATCTTTAAATTATATGAATCTATCAATTATAGATTTCTTATGCCTGGCTCAGAAGTACTGAAATATCAATCACACCCTTTGTTTTTGTCACATGGCAAAATGAACTTTGAATGCAAAATTACTGACATGACAATAGTGAGGAGGGAGCCAGTAATATGGCTCAGTGGATAAAGGTGCTTCCTGCCAAGCCTTTTGACCTGAGTTCAATCCCTGGATGGAACCTGTGTGATAGAGAAAGAGAAGCAGCCGCTGTAAGTTGTTCTCTGACTTTTGCATGTATACCATGGTATGTGTTACTTCTTCTACCCACAAAATAAGTGGGAAAAAAATTAGATGCTGGCCAGGTGTTATATATTTCTATTTTATCTTGTCACCCTTCCATTCTTAAGATTCCAATAACCTTCAGATGAGCAAGCTCATCACTAGCCTACACACGTACTTGACTTTAATGTTGGAGCCAAACCTGGGAGGACAATAGAGTCCACTAAATTTGATTAGGGTTTAGTTGTAGCTGGGTTGTTATCATCTAGTAGCTTTCTAACAAACAGACAATATACACATGGCTTTGTTTATAACAGTCTGTGGGAAGGAATGCAAGCCAGCAAGTCATTTCTTCCGCCATAGTTTAGCTGCAGAATCATCTCTATCAGGTGGAAGATGCGTTAGGAAAACTCAGAACTGTTCTGGAGTGCAGACAAATTGATTTATAAATGCTCGTGTGTGTGTGTGTGTGTGTGTGTGTGTGTGTGTTTGGGGTGCTGGCTAGTTAGGCAATGTGCTTTCTCCTGGGAAATCCAGGGTAAGCAATATATGTACTTTTTTCTTGAAATAGGCATCACTTTTTTAGCTCCTGTGCCAGATCAGAGAGTTGGAGTCACACTCACCCTAGTGATTTGCATCCTTGCTGCTCCCTGCCATGTGTGGGTAATGCCTGGTCTGTCCAGTTGTACCACTCTGATGGTATCACACTTTTACCTTCCGCTCTGAAATAAACATCCCCAAAGCTCTAAAACAGATAGTGCTGAGAGCTTTCCCCTGGGTCCTCTTTGAATTAAATCAATTAGAGGTAGGCCATATGTTCACCATATGTATGTCAACTTGCCAGAGGTTCGTAAAAGAAAGAGAGAAAGACATTTAAAAAAAAAAAAGATCACAAATCACTTGAAAACACACAAACTGAAAAAGAACTAATCAGTCAACTAGTTAAGTCTCTTATTTATATATGTCAAGGGTTGATTAAAATTAGACAAGATAATATACCCCTGATTACCATTATTTATTGCACTTCCATGTTTTTTTTTTAACTCTCATATGCGATTAATTTCTTGAGCAGTATAGGAAATCAATCACCCTTTCTCCTGTTTTCTTCACCGGTTCACTCACCTGGAAAGAGAGAAATGATTGCCAGGCCAGTGGTAGTGGATCTTCACAAAGTTCACCAGGGTTCAGCACTCTGCAGAATACTTGTGATGTTTTGTGAAGATTCCAGCTGTCCTTCATTTATTGTAGGACTGGAAATCCAGGCAGCTGACTCCGGATGCCGGAATGGTACATTTAGAATAGGTCTCTTGCTCTGATTCCTCCACTCTAGGACTGCTGTAATTCCATTTTGATCCTTTAAAAGCACTTGCGTGGCGCTTGTTACAGCTGAGGCTCCACACGTGTGTGAGACATGGAAAAGAGAAGTTGTAAGAAGCAGGCCTTTTGACTCCCAGACATTTTGCTGTACTATAGGCACAGCTAGCAGCTTTCTCCCTAAGAGGTCCCGATGGACCTCTTCCATATCATCCTCCCCTTCTGCCTCCTCTGTGGACGCACACCGCTGGACCTTGGCATGGGTCATATCAGCTCTCTCCTTTCACACTGCAAGATTCGCTGCTTTTTTATTCATATCTTGTCCACTCCCACGGTTCTCTCTTCTCTGTTTTGTTCAAGCTGGTCCCGTTAATATTGGTCATTTTTCTATCAGTCTCTGCATTTCAAAATCTTCTCTTAGTGAAGTTGAGGTTAAAATTCAATAGATGGTAGAAACTGGGGACCTAATTTGGCTTCTGAATAAGCTGATAATAAACACCAGATATCTTAGGTGATTTTTTTTTCAGCAGAATTAAGTTCTTCTGCTTTTTAAAACTTACTTTATTTACGGCTACTGTTGTTCTGACTGCCTGTATGTACATACACCACATATGTGCCTTGTCTTCTTGGAGACCAGAAGAGGGCATCAGAGCCCCTGAAACTACAGTTATGATGGTTGGGAGCACCCATGTGGATCCTGAGAATAGAACCCTGGTGCCCTAGAAAAGCAACCAGTGCTCTTAACTGCTGAGTCATCTCTTCAGCCACGGAATTGTATGTGTGTGTGTATATGTGTGTGTGTGTGTATGTATGTGTGTATATGTATATATGTGTATTTATGTATATATACATATGCATATATAAATAAATATATGTGCATATATAAAAAACCTTTTGTCCTTATGTATAGTCATGATACATGGTCATGTATTTCATAAAGCAATTTCATGTGCATGTATAAGCATACTTTGAACACCTTGTCTTCGTGCCCTTCTCTATCTTTTATGGCCCTCCTCCTCCCATCATTCCTCTTATTCTCCCAGGCTGTTTCTCTTCTACTTTCTTGTCATATACACACACTATTTTATGTGTCTGTATAAATGTTAGGAATCACAAGTGAAAGAAAACATGATATTTGTCTTTCTATGAATGACAAAATTTGTTTAATATGAGTATGCCCATTTGCGTTCATTTTTATAAAGATGACATCATATCATAATTTATGCAGTTACGTGAAGGAAAATTTAAGAAATCCTAGAACATGTTGAGAAGGAGAATCTTCTATTTTTAAGAAAAGAACCACTTATATTTGAAGAAAAAAAAAATAAGAGGAATAGGAGGCTTCTATGGCAGCTTCTCTCTCGCTACCATGGGAAGAAAACAGACAAAATGAAATTAACCCTCAGGACTTGATGCTTTCGTGGGTTTCTTGGGACCTTGCAAAAAGGACGGACCATATGGTAGGAAGTACCTCTGTGACAATATGGGCTCAAATGAAATTTCAAGGATTATAAATCCTCTTGTCTCTTCTCATAATTTGATGAACAGCTGGTACCAGGAAGTATAACACTCCACGAGTTATACTCGTTCCTGCATTTCTTTTTTTAAAGTTTTTTTTTTTTTTTTTTTTTTAAATAGCATCCGGGTTTGGCTCCTGGAAAAGGAACATGGAACCATTCCAGGATGATCATTCATCTGCTTCAGTGGGGCAGGCTTCCCACCTGGGGGCACGTTCATAATGGTCTGCTATCATGATCTGTCACAAATATGGGGGGAGTGGGACAGAGGAATATGCATTATTTGGAATTGTGGTTTAAGAAAAAAGGAAATAAAGAAGGAAGGAAGGATCCCATATCGTCTGTCCGCATAGCCAAGAAGAGGCCAAGTGGTAAATTATATGCCCATCTTGAGGTCTTATACAGGCATGAAGGGGAAGCAGAGATCCAGTGGAGAGAGTAAATCACTGGTTTTGGAAAGGTACCAAGTTAAATATCCTTTCTGTGATATCCTTAAAGAACTAGTGGAAGACAATGGGGCTCCAGAGAGCAGAGCTATGCTACGTGTGCAGTGCCTGCTCATGTGCCATAGGTAGGACAGAGAGGCCCAGGTAAGACAGGAGATCAAGTGTGAACAGGTCCCCCACTTCCTTCCCCTGCGGGATGATGAATGCTATGTCCCTTTCCAGGCCAGTCTATACCCATCTACTGTACCGCTTTCTGCTTCGGACATGCCGAGGGACTTTACCCTGTAGAACGTGGGCCTATCTGAAAGAGGAAGAGATGAATGCCAGTTGGGTTGGCTGGCCGAATGAACCAATAATTGTTCACATGACTCAACACTTTCTGTGACCCGGCAGCTTGTTAGCGAACCTTCTAGCAGTGGCCACTGTCTTCCTCTCCTTGGAGCAGAATGTAAGAGTGTGGAGGAGGGCAGAGGCAGGTAAGGTGGGCAAAGAAGACATAGAATAAAAGTGTGTGTGTGTGTGTGTGAGAGAGAGAGAGAGAGAGAGAGAGAGAGAGAGAGAGGAGAGACAGACAGAGAGAGACAGAGAGGAGGGTGGGAGTTGCATATCTTTAAATCCAACTCTTGCCCAAACAGTCTGCTTTTACCTGATACGTCCATTGTTTATTTGTTGCATTTGCTTTGAACATTTAAAAAGGAACCAAACAGAAGCTATACATTTTAAAGCTACATTCAGGCTAGCAGGTGTTAAGAAGTGTAGTTCGGGGAAACTGTTGCAACCGAGTGGAACAGTCAGTATTACAGTATTAACAACAACACCCCCCACCCCCCACTTCCACCCACTCAAGGTAAGATGGCTCTGCTGTCAGCTCAGCTGCAGCAAAGACAAAAAGTCCTGGCTACTGAAGGAACAGAGAGACAAGGGAGGCAATCTCCTTTTACGTGTCAGGGGAAGGAGCTCACTCAGGAGGCAGGATCTCATGGCTCGGAACAGCAATTGCATTGTGCCAGTAGACAACAGGAAGTGAGCACAAACAGACCCCTCCTCAATATAAACACACAGACTTAACCTACGGCTGGACTTCTGCCCTTGAGTGACCAGGGCCATTAGGATGCAGGTCAAAAGGTTGTAGTGTGACAGAAAATGGAGCCTTATTGAATGAAGGAGAAATAAAAAAATTCTTTTGTTTGCTTCACTCTGGGGTTTGTATAGCTACTGTGATGTCATAATGGAGTCCAGAGTGGGAAAAAGAAACTCCTGATTTATCACAGCCGGAGACAGGCCGTCGGAAATTCAGTTAAACACTGAGGGGAAAGACAGGCACAAGAAAGAACCACAGAAAAGTCAGTCTCTCTGCTCTTAAGGGGGTATACTCAGTTATCTTTCTGGACATCATCAGAAGCTGTGAGACCACCAGAAAACTCCTGCTTTATCTATTAGGGTGGAAAGACAGATATACTCTTCGGTGACCCACTGGCTTCTCTTCCCAAGACTCCAAGATGTCCTCATCATAGTGGGCTAGGAGGGAGAGAGAGATGGGATTCCTGAATCAACTGCGAGCGTATTTCATGAGAGTGTAGGAAAAAATTCACACACACACACAGTCACACACTTCAGCATCTGCATACAAATCATGTACAAAAAGGTGTTGAAATGCGGCTTGCCAGACAGTGTTCAACTTTACAGACAAGCATAAGAACTGAGGTTTACTTTGTTTAGTTATTTCTATTTTTTTTAAGCTCTGAGCACTTTTAAAAGTCTGAATAATATATTTTCTTTTTACCCAGGATTTTCTTCTGGGGAAAAAAAAAATCTGACCTTTAAGAAAAGTTTGTTCTGATTCATTCTATAATGATCGAGGGAAGAACACTGTTTACCTTAGTAAAATATGTTTATATTATTTTGTGTGTTTTCTTCGATTCCAAATCTTGAACCTCGATTGCCGTATACTTTCCGATAGGTTTGCTCTGAGCTAACTCTTGTTCCTTTAATGGATCAACAACTGGGGGCTACTGCTTCTCAAAATGAACTTTGTGTTCAAGAGAATCAAACACACGTTTGGCAAGCACATGTTTTTGGTTTTTTTTGTTTTTGTTTTTTTAAAGGGTGGTTTTCAAAACCTGCCTTAAAGCGTTCATGAGTTTCGTGTCTCATTAGACCTCTTGTGAAAGCTCCGCAGGCCTTCAGAAAGGAAGCTTTTGGCCCCTTACAGACAGAGCAGCCTGAACACCCTCCTGGGAGATTGATGAGTCCCGCTAACCTTGGTGCCTAGATGGAAACTCGGAAACAAAGTGACTCAGAGGATTAGGAGGAAGTCAACGTCAGCACCAGGATTAGAATTCACACTTGCCTGGTTTCTCAGCCCAGGGACCAGCTCCCCCATGGATCCCAGCTTTGTCTCCCTCTGAGCGAGGAGGGGACAGGGTGTTTCCACATGTGGAAAGACCCCTGCTATTCTCGGGGCCTCTGCCTTGTAGGAAGGCCCTTCCTTTTAATAAATTGCAGAGCTGGGGGAAGTAACTTTGAGGTGATTTATTCTAATCTCCTCACTTTATAAGTGAGAAAAGGGCCGTAAAAAACGCTAGAAACAGAATGCGCATGCCCAGCTTGCAGGAACACAATAGGGAAGCAAATTGGTGTGGTGCGAAACCCTGGGTGGGGAGGATTTGGAGGCCTGGCTTTGAAGCCTGGCTTTGCCTCTGATTGAAGTCCAGTTTCTTTCTGTCCCAGCAGAACGCAACATTGCCTTTGGTGTTTTAGCCTATCAAACGTGCAAAGCACCTAAGCTCTCGGGGGCCGCAGCTTTACATCTCTTCCCCCTCTGTTCTCACCTTCATGTGCAGTTTTCCTTCCTAAGAAAAATAGCCCTCAAATGTCCCACGCAAAAGTTCCATCGCAAATCTTTAGGATTGCATGGGACTTCGATCTTGGAATCTTCTTAAACTCACTTGGAGGAACTGGATTCCAAACGCAGCTCTTGATGGTTTAAGGCACTGAGCTCAGTGTTGCTCAGAGCTGTCAGTGGTATCTTTTTTCCTGAGTTAGAATTTGCGTTCAGGGAACAGGAAAAAGGTCGTATCCTGAGTTCAGGGCCCTCCAAGACCTTCTGGGAGGTGTTGTTTTCGTGGATGAGTGCTAACGTGATACATGCATCGAGCTTCCTCTGAAGAACATTTCTTTTGCTAGTTAGCCCTCCCTAACCCCCATCCCTGACACTCATCCCGGCAGAGCCTCCTCTTTCCTAATTAGACTTTCATGCTCTTTGTCCTCTCTGGGATCCCTCGGCTTACTTTGCCTTACTTCCACTAAGAGGAGACAGGCAATTCATCTTAATGAGTGTGAGTATCCGCGGCAAGGTCTCCTTTGACTCTTCAGTTCTGAAGGAGGGGTTGTAGGCCAAATGCCTTGAGAGGATGCTTGAAGCCCAGGGCCCAGGAGACCTCTGCGAACCGCGGAGAAGTCACTGGCTTTCTGCCGTCTAGAGAGGTTGTTTCACTCGGTGTTTTAAGACTATTAAAACAAAACGAAGACAACAACAACAACAACCACCACCACCACCACCTGAGTCTGCTCCAGAAGGAAGGGTTTAGAGTAGACGGAACTGAGAGGAAACATTTTTGTTTAAATAGGCCTCGGAGCGTAATGGGATTGTTATGATAATAATGATTTAGCATCTGCTTAAGTGCCAGGGTTGAGCTCTTTCTTTACAATGCTTCTTTTAATCCCCAGCACAAGTTCCGGAGGGAGGGCAGTTCTGTATTACCGCTATCTTGCAGATGGAGGACTCGAGCCCTTGACCACAGCGTCTTAGGAGCCATCGATCTTTTTGTTTCGTCAACATTTCTCGCAGACCTAGGGTCTCCCACCCCTTATCCAGGAAGGTCAGCTTCACGGTCTCCAAACTCTGCCCTCAACGTCTGGATCAATGATGTGTACTGCGTCTGTGATTCCATGACACGTTTGTTTGCCCGCCCTCACCCACAGTAGCCACCGATGTGTTTATTAAAAGATAAAGAGATATAGAATATGTTCTATAACTATGGGTGTGTGGTGAGGTATGGGGGAAGGGGCTGTCTCAGTGGGCCCATGTCAAGGCATCTCTTTCCTCTGAGGGACCAGCCACAGGACAGTTAGTATAGACTAGAGTTTGTTAGGGCATGAGGAGAGAAGTTAAGAGGGTAGTAGAGACAGAGAGAGGCAAAGAGAGGGAGAGAGTAGAGAAGTAGAGGCCTGCCATGAACATGGGGAGAGAAGGGGAAAGAAGTGGGGGAGAGGGGAAGGGAAGAGCCCAAGAGGGAAGAGATCAAGGGGAGGCGGGGCAAGCAGCCCTTTTCATAGTGGGTCAGGCCTACCTGTTGCCAGGTAACTGTGGGGAGGAGTTTAGACAAAATGCTAACAGCCAGTGCTGTCTGTTCAACTGGGATGGTATCCAGTGGTGAAGCTAGATGAACGGGTCTGAGGGAAATCGTCTAGAGCACTGGTCTGCACAGCGCCACCTCACTTCAGACTTTGGAACAAAAGACAAGGAGGATGAGTGGGCGCATGCTCCCAGAGGAGGACCTTTCTGCTCGGTTTTGTACCCTTTAGAGTTAAAGGCTTGGGGACTCTCACTGAAAATCTGGTTCTTATTCAACTGTTAAGGACAACCTGGAGTGGGACCATTTCTGCCACTCTCTACTTCCTGGGTTCAGGACCCCCCTCTTGCTTGAGTTCTTTGTTATCTCCAGGTTTTTACAGGTGGGTTAGATGCTGTTTTTAAAGCCCGAGGTTTCTCAAAGTTACCTTCACGGTGTGTTTCTGATAACAGCCTGTCTGTGTCTCTCATAGCCTTCCTGAATTCTTTAAAAGCATTTAGTGGGGTAGCATGGTAAACACCCCCAGTGATTTCCAAGCTTATCTCTAGATTCGAGAGCGTTTTATGCTGCAGATGCTCGCAGTCTGCTTTCTTCCTTCCGAGCCACCCTCACCACCGCTCATAACCCAGGCACAGCTCCCTCCCCGTCCAGGCACCAACCATCAGACTGACGCTGACCTCTCCACGGAGAAGTTAAAGGAGACACGGAAATCCTCTCGAGTTTAGCGATAGCCCTTATTACTTACCCCATATAATAAAAGGGCAGCATGTTTCTTTGGTCTTCCGCCAGAACCTGGTGGATTAAAAATGAAAAGAATGTAAAGAATGCTTTTTCTTTTTGGCCATGAGAGTATCTATTAGCCATAAATGCCCTTGTAGCCTCTTAGTCTCTCAGGTCCGGGCTAAAGAGAGCTTGCCAAAGGAAGGAGGGCAGAAGGTGGACCTGGGCTGCCAGGGAAGGGTGCTGGTACTAAACGGAGATGGATACATCAGTGAAATGGGCCTCTCTTTTTGTTTTTGTTTTTTTTTTCTTTTGTTCTTCAGACATGCTTCTGTCGCTTTCTGTTTAACTAAGTCGCATCAAAACAGTAATGGGTGTCCCCCAGATTATAATTGCCAATTTTCAATATGAAATCACTTAAGAGTTACTGGCAAGCAGGTGGCAGGCATTAGGCTCCTCCCATCCCTAGCTGGTGGCTGGCACTTGCTTGACTAGGGCCTCTGAGAGTTACAGGTGTTCTGCTACATGACTGAGCTCAGGGTCAGAAAGGGGTCGGTACGTGTGCGTGTGTGTGTGTGTGTGTGTGTGTGTGTGTGTGTGTGTATCCCCAAATTGCTTTCGACATAAAGTTTTGTGTCCTAGGCCACTGGGATGAGGCGTTTGGGAGGTGCAAGCCCTGCTCTATAGGAGAAAAGGAGAGAAAGTGTCCCTCTGCAAGGGTTATAAAAACTACTACTGTCTTGCACCAAACCAGCCATTTTTGCTCTTTCGCTGTGGTGGTTACCTTCCTGCAGAGCTGTCCTGTGGGTTTCACTAGCCCAGTTTCTTGAGTTTGTTGTTATGGCACTTTGCCAATAACGGTGGTTAATAGCAGAAGAACCGTTATTTCTCGTGAATAAACACACTTGGCTTTCCTCACAGCTGCTTTTAGAAGAATCGAGTTTCCCCGACGCCGAAAACGGAAGAGAAATCACAATTCATGAAGAAGGCAGGTATTTATTTATTTATTTATTTATTTATTTATTTATTTATTTATGATCAGGACTTTACTGGGACTCAGTAAGCTCGAGTCTTACCCTCAGAAAGGTGTAAGCTATACCTTAAGCTTATGTTCTGTCACAGTTCCACAGGAACTTTGTATTTTGGAAATATTAATACAAAATGGAGGAAATTGATTTCACCACAATCAAGACACTCAAATGCCTCTCCAAAATAAAAATAACTAGTATTTCCTGTAGTACATGAAGGTTGACCACACAGATCTTTAAACAGCTATAGTCGTTTTTGTTTACAGGGTTACCATTCCTAGCACTCGTTACTTTTCGTTTACACAGAACTGTCTATTCGTGTTTCATACAAGCAAAACCATATAATATGTAATCAAGAACTTTCGTGATTGGCTTTCTTTCATGTATAGTTATAATTTCAAAGTATATCCTTATTATAACATATAAGAGTACTTTCTTTTTCAAGGCCAAAAAATTCTACTCTATGAGTAGTGTATCACATTTCGTTTTTTTCATTTTATTAATTAGAACTTTTGAGCTGTTTTCGCTTTTGGGTCTTATAAGTGATCCCACTATTCTGGGTTTTTGCCTAGACACGTGTTTCCCGGTTTCCTGGCAGGTTTCTCAGCATAGACTTGATGAATAATTTGATATAGTGGTTAATCTACATTGTCAATCTATTAGGATTTAGAATCAATATGGATTTTGGGTGTGTCAATGAAGGTATTTGTAGAAAGTTTTAACAGAGTAAGGAAGACCCACCCTAAATATTGTCAATATCATCTGTGTACTGGAATCCTGAACTACATACAGAGAAGAAAGCAAGGTGGGCGCCTGCTTTCATCCCTTTCTGCATCCTGAACCTGGTACAAGGTAAGCAGCTGCCTCCCGTTGGTGCCATAACTTCCCTCTACGATGGACCGTGTCCCCTGCAACTGTAAGCTGAAACAAACTCCTCCTTCAAGTGTTCGCTGAAAGAAATGCAAGGTCAGTATTATGTTTGTTAAGTCTACGCTAAACCTTCTAGGGACTGATTTCCCAAGTAACCTTCATCATTCCCATACCAAATAGCTGTTTTAAGGATTTGATGCCTCTACATCTTTACCATGAATGATAATAATGCTATTCATTCAACTCTTTGATTTTAAACAACCCAGTATGAACTAGTATCATAATGTGGTTTGGATTGTGAGTAATTTGATAATGATATCAAGCATCTTTTCATATCTATTGATGATTTGTATTTTCTTTTGGAGAAAAATCTGTTCAGATCCTTTACAGTTGAGCTATTTTTTAAAAATAATGGAATTATTATTTTTTAATAATGGAATTGATATTATTTTTTTAATAATAGAATTATCAGACTTCTTAATGTATTCTAGATACAAGGTCCTAGATATTACAGTGGGCGATTTGTTATGTAACAGAAAGTCTTATTTTTAATTGTTTGCTTTAAACTGGCCTATTTCAAGTTTGTACAAAAGAATGGCCAAATTTAAAACAAAACAGGAAAAAGAAGATATTGAAGGTTCCCCAAGGAATCGTGTCTTATTACTTCATTTTCTGAGTTTATTTTTCTCTTCCTTAATCTAGAAGCAATCTGGGGATATGCTCCCAAACGGGTAAAAATAAACAAAGATCTAGACATCTCAGCAAAACTAGAAGCCAAGAAATCAAAAGAAACCTTCAAACAATTGGAAAAAGCTTGATCTCCGTTAGAAGCAAGCTCATGTGTATGCCCTGGTAGGAGTGGGGGAGAGACCAAAGGGCTCTGACCCTGTGGCCCCGCATCACAGGTGGGCAAGCAGCACAAAGGCAGCTGGGATGAGATGTGGCTCAGGGCACTTTACAGAGCCAGATTGTAAATTTTTCTATTTATGAGTGTCCTGCAGGTGTTCCAAGCATCTGTGGACACGGCTGAAGCTGGAAGGAAGCAGAACTTATCCATCAAAGCTCTTCCTATTGCCACAATTTATTAAAGAGAGGCAGTAAACACATTTATTGTGCAGTGTTTCCTCCTCCGTGAATTTTTTCATGTTCTTGAGCACAACTGTGTGCATAGATTAGGTGAGGATGCCCTTGTCTTTTGCTCAGAACTTTTTTTTTTCTCCTTTCAGTGACAGTATGGCTATCAGAGAGGCATTTGAGAACAGAAGAAAGACCTCTAGCTTTTTTCCCTAGGAATGGACTCAAAGCAGATGTTGCTCATTACTCTTGTTCTAGCATACCGAGAGGAATCAAGAATGAGCCGAGCAGGGAAATGGCTTATTTCTTATTAAAATAGCCTACCAAGAAACTTTAAATGTCATAACCATGAGTTTGTACTATATTAGGGTGACTAATGGCAATATATGGCACTAAATGATTTGAGTGACAAACTGTGGCTTCATTGGCCTAGGGAAAAAAAAATAAACCACAACAACTCATGTTTTGGATTAGATGGCTTATTTTAGGTCAAAAAGGGGAGCAGGTGAATTAGATGAGGTATCAAGGGATTTGAATGCCCTTAATTAAGTGCTTGCTTTTGCGGAGGTTGTTTTGTTTTTTAAAGACCCCACTTATAATTTAACACTGCCGTCAGTCAGCTCGGTTACCTTCTGCCACTGGTAACACCTGTTCGGAAATGTCTGTAAAACAACTTGCATGGAAATTCTCTGAATTTTTAGATGGAAGGGACACCATGGCACAGGACCTTTGAATCCCTTCAACACTCCTGGAAATTAGCTTGTATGATCTGGTTTTCTTTTATGGGCAGTCATCGGTATGAAAAAAACAAACAAAGTATAGCTTATTTCCTTTTTACATGGGAAAAGAAATCTTGCCTGTATTTACTGTGTTTGTAAAAGTACTTTCCAGGAAAGAAAAATCACTGGGAAAACAATGGGAATGCTCCTTTTCCTGCCCCCCCTCATGTGTAATTATGTGTAGTTAATACACATAGATATAAAGTCACTTAGAGTTCATATGCCCGTAACATGGAGGAAGGTGGATACTGAATGAGCACTGAGTCTTCTGTGGTTCAAGAGGAAAAGAATCTGTCTGCATTCGTAGCCTTAGTTTTTTATCCTTTACCCATATTAATGCATAGGTGATATGGTGGTTCTTAGCTTGATCCTCAGAACCCACTGACTTTGGCCAATAGTTATATTGCTCTGTGGTTTGTTCTCATTGACTTAAAAAAGAAAAAAAGAAAGAAAGAAAAAAGGAGACTATATCCTCCCTACTGGCTTTTATAATGTCCGAAAGTTCAGATATTGGAGAAGTGTCATCAGTAGTGACACTCAGCTGAGTACTTTGCACGATATACTACTGACCTTCCATACAAGATATGAACATCAGTGGGATAGCACCCTGAATATTATGGGTATAACTGACTACCTTCTGGTTGTAGTTGGGACCTGCTCCACAGGAGGGCATTCGTGTCTGACAGTATAAGTCCATGGCTGTGAAGGTCATAGGCTCTAATGAAGAAGCTACTGCCGTTTTGATAAAGGGATACTATCAAATATGCCTCTCAAATTGCCTTCTAAACATTGTGTTTATACTCACAGCATAACGTCATGATAATGTTATCAGCTTTGCTCAAAGAAGCTTCTTTTGGTAGTGGGCAGTGGTTACCTTATAAATAGACAAAGCACTGAGAACAAGAAACCATTGGATACTGTGTGCATTCAATGTGACATACAAGTCACCCATTCTGAGGCTCAGTAAATATCCCAGACTAGTCAGAATGTTCACGCCAGAGTGAGAAGTGGAGTGTTACAGAATACCATCCTTCAGGCATGATATGGCTGACATACTTTTAAATTCTCAGAAGCTGTGACGACATCACAAGACCTACATGTTAGATCTGGTCTGTGAGCATTCCTTACATGGGAAGAGACTCATGGGACCACACCCCTCCCTGAGGATTTATACACAGTTGACAGCTGCCTTTTATTTCTAGTGGTACAGACACAGGTGACTTACCCATACCCCCATACATAACTCCTCACCCTGGGCCAATAAGGTGGCTGAGCAGGTAAAGGTGTTTACCACCATACCTAATGATCTGAGTTTGATACCCACAGTCCACATGGTGGAAAAGAATCAAGTCTCAGAAGTTGTCTTGTGATGTCCCACATGTGTGTGCACACGTACACAAACGCACACACACACATACACACAATATATATGTATGTCTATATCCATATATATATATATCCATATATATATATATATATATGGATATATATATACACACACACACACAGTCTCACCTAGTCCACACCTATATGAGACTGTACATTATCTTATTTCTACTTTAAGATTCGACTGTTAGCTTGAGTGTGCCTTAACATTTTCAGATGAGAGGAGGACAGGCAATGGGGAGCAGAGTGTGACTGAATAATGATAAACCTTACAGAGCAAAAATGTGACTGTGGTGGTTTGAACAGGTTTGGCCCCATAGACTCGTGGGTTTGAATGGTTGGCCCATAGGGAGTGACACTATTAGGAGGTGTGGTCTTATTGGAAAAAGTATGTCACTGTAGGGGTGGACTTTGAGATCTCAGAGGCTCAAGTCAGGCCTAGTGACTCACTGTCTTTCTGCTGCCTCAGCATGCAAAACTCTCAGCTACCTCTCAGCAATATGTCTGTCTTCATGCTGCTATGCTTCCCGTCATGACAATGGACTAAATCTTTGAACTGTAAGACAGCCCCAATTAAATATTTCCTTTTATAAGAGTTGCTGTGATCCTGGTGTCTCTACACAGCAAAAAAACAAAAAACAAAAACAAAACAAAAACAAACAAAAAACCTCTACAACACCAATTTCACAAAATTCTGTCTTCATTGGTACCAGGTTCTTAAAAGTGATTTGTTTAAATGGCAGGACAGTTATGAATATTGGTGACTTCAGCCCAGGGCCTTAAATAGGTCAAGGTGTTGCTTGACTCATACAACAGGATTCTGATGGCAAATGGAGGCTGTAGATGATTTCAGGGCCCCTTCCACATTTCTGGTCCTTATGGTTAAGCTATTGACTGACTGAGACACCAAGCATCTTGTCTTTATTGCTGAGGCCAAGAGGTGGTCAGAGGAAAGGAAGCCGGATCAAGAAGGTAACTTTCCTCTAAACTCCCATCAGACTTCTGCAGGCACCTTATTTGTTAGAATAGTGTCACATGACCCCTGGGACATTTAATAACTTCATGGATCATGCTGCTAAAAGCATTGTAAAGGCAAAGGAGAATCACTATAGTAGTCTCTTTCAGGAAGGACAAATGCTATAATTTAGAGGCTTAGGGAAGGAAGCCTGTCACTCACTGGCTGCTTTCTTTGAACTATGACACAATGGTGTCAATCATTTTCTTAGTGTCACATTGGGCACATGACTGTAAAAACAACCCTGTGAACACTGGCAATGAGATACATGGGTAGTGGGATACAGCATCACTTCTTCCTCATGACCCCATGGGGAAAACACAGGGCTGCCTGGGTGAGAAGTGCTGTCAATGGGCCAAATAGATACGCTTATAGATATGTCTCTGTACTGGCTCATTTTGTGTCAACTTGACATAAGCTAGAGTCATCAGAGAAGAAGGAGCCTCAGTTGGGAAAATGCCTCCAAAGAGATCCATTTGTAAGGCATTTTCTCAATTAGTGATCAATGGAGGATGGATGAGGCCATCCCGGGGCTGGAGGTACAGGATCCTATAAGGAAGCAGGCTGAGCAAATCATGGGGAACAAACAAGTAAGCAGCACCCCTCTATGGCCTCTGCATCAGCTCCTGCCTCCATGTCTCTGCCCTAAGTGATGAACAGCAGTGTGGAAGTATAAGCTGAACAAAGCCCTTCTCCTCAACTTGTTGTTTGGTCATGGTGTTTTATTATAGCAATAGAAATCCTAAGATAGTCTCAGTCAAGGACATAAAGAGTCAGACCTCGACATGTGACTATTCTATCCTATGTGGAGATCTCCTTCAGGGGGGTTATGTTCTGTCCAGAGGGACACGCCTTTCATATCTTCAACACAATGCTTCTCCTGAAGTATTAATTCACTCACAAGTCAGTCAACTGGGTCCCAAGGGAGGGAGGGAGGAGGAGGATTGAAAACGACAACATTATAACATGACTCCAGTCAGTGCTGAGGCTGAAGGGGCTTTATTTTTTTCCAGTCTGCTTTTATATCATACTAGGTACGTACAAAGAATATAGTCAGTCCTAAGAAATAAACAAAGTAGTTAAGGAACAAAGCATAGATAGAAGGCCCCATGATTACTGTATTCAGTGTCTTAACAAGACCCATCAAGATACAAAGAACACATTCCTCAGCTGTATTCATCTTGAGCCTACTTCTAAGTACTAGCCCAAAGTCAAATTCCTGCCTGAGCCTACTTCTGCGTCCTAGCTCAATGTCAAATTCCTGCCAAATTCCTAGAAGGCTGCCCCCAAAGGTCTCTGCAGTTCACCTAAATTGTTCTCAAATTTTATGTAACAATGACTCCAAACAACACTCTCCAAATCCTTGACTATATAACTGGATCAACAGGTACATCTCAGAAATCCAAAGAAGCTCATACTGTGACTGGTCTTACAGGCAAAAGGAGAACACACTGTCCATTTAGGATTGTTCTAGAATTCAGTGTTTTAGGCCCAACCTTTAATAGCACCCTCTGTTACTCAATTCTTGTCTATGCTGTCTCTAAGGAAGATAAGGCAGACAAATAATTTGATGATGGCATTACAGGCCTTCCCATGCCTGCCCATGTATATTTTTCTTTTCTTTTCTTTCTTTTCTGTTTGTTTGTTTTGTTTTTTGTTGTTGTTATTTTTGTTTGTTTTGTTTTTTAGAAACAGGGTTTCTCTGTGCTGTCCAGACTGTCCTGGTACCCACTCTGTAGTTTTCTGTCTTCTGTTCCTCCATTGGGGTGGACAAAGGAGGATATGTACACACACACACACACACACACACACACACACACACACACACCTTGGAGAGTGGGAAGGAGTGGGAAGGAGTTTTCAGGATGAATGTAAATCACTGGCTGGAGTTTAGAGTACCGGGAATGCCTCATTTGCATGGGGAGAGGCAGTCCAGGAATCTCAGGTACTTGCTGGACAGGTTCTTATCATGGAAAGAGGAAGTTGAACTTGTAGGTTGGGCAAGGACTATGTGACCTTCCTCAGGCAGAGGCTATGGGGGTCATCAGACTCCCCAGATAAGGTCAGGTAGGGGAGAGGAAGCCCTGCTGGAAAGGAGAGTCTTCCATTTTGCACAGAGCTCAGAGGAGCCATCTGGACTTGGTAGGCTTTGACCTTATATAGCAGGGTTTTCCTATATCCTCTATAGACCAGGCTGGCCTTGAACTCAGAAATCCACCTGCCTCTTCCTCTCAAGTACTGTGATTAAAGTTCTGCGCCACTTTGCCCAGCTTCATTTAGACTTTTAATTGTACAATCTTTTTAAGTTCTCCAGGAAATGGCACTGCTTCCTGTATTTTTGGGTGAAGAAGAGTTGAATCAGTGAATTGTACTAGTTATTCCTTTCATGGTCAGGAGCCAGTATAAGGACTTATGATCATTGAAGACAGCTATTTGATCTACTCCCTAGACTTTGGGGGAGTGATCACAGGATAGGGTTTGAGTCTTACTAGATCTACTGCAAGATCAAAGAAGCTGAGTATGTTAGGCAAAGAAAGTCTGATAAGTAGACCTAAGTCAAACTTCACTGTGGGATTTAAGGTCTCAGTGTTAACTCAGACACTATGCCCATAGAGAAATCAGTTTTTATTACTTCCTTTATTGGTGGTGGAGAGGCAGGCAGAAGCAAGACCCACACTCAACTGTGTGATAGAAGAGTGATCCAGATTTTATCTCATCTAAGCTGCTATGGCAATGACAGTTGATCAGTGTCTGGTGTCTGGAGAGACTATCATAAAAGGCCATCAGTATTCTTTTCTATGTCCCCAGAACTCTTCTGTTGGTCAGACCATGTTCTAAGACTTAAATTTTAAATTAGGTACCTTGTTTGTGATTAAATCACCCTTAGAATTTTTATCTTCTCTCTCTTCTCTATTTTATTTGAATATTCTGCAGTGAAGATAATTTATTTAGTAAATCCATTTACTGAATTGGTTCTAATGATCAGTTTGTTTCTCTCCACAATCTTTCTGTCTCTGTCTCTGTCTATGTATGTATGTATGTATGTATGTATGTATGTATGTATGTTCATGAATCTGTGCCAATGGGAATGGAACCCAATGCCTTGTCTATGGTAGACAAGCACTCTATCACTGAACTGTAGCCTACATTTTTCTCTTTTATCTGGAGACAAGGTTGCACTAAGTTGTCCACACTAGCCTTGAATTCACTCTGCATGCTAGGCAAGACAACACTTTACACTCCGTCTACTAAACACTCATTGTGTCCTCTAGGCTCCATGGAGGTTCAGTGACATCCACTGATGACAATGCTGAAACGAGTCTGCACAGCAGAAAGTCCTTAAGTGCGAGTTGGAACATTTTTTACATCCCTGGAACCTTCAGATGTTGGGTTCCATTTCAACTACAGCTCAGTTCCTTCTACTCCGTAGACCAAGGCTTACTATGTGGTTGATTATAATTAAGCAATTCTCAGTATCTGATTTGGGTTTCTAGAGTTCCCAGACCTGTATCTACAAGGAGAAGAAATTCTTTTCAAACGATCACATTCTGAAAGGAACTCTGGGAAGGAAGGAGGAATCAAGGGTGGAGGGCCAGAGTTGGGACAGAGAACGAGGAGTTCTGTCCAAAGACTGTTTCAGTCATCTGAACTGTGTCAGATTTAGAGTTTCAAGGGAGGATGAAGAGGAAAGATATACGGTTTGATTGCACGTGCTGAGGTAGCACCAGGAGGAACCAGATGTCTGTAAGTTCCTCATGAACACCAAGACCTCTCTACAGAGACAGGAGACCGAAGAAGAACAAAATTGGCATGAAAAAAGGGGGAAACAAGTTTCAGATGTCTATTAGCTTTTATTATTGAGAAATTATGAGAGATTTTGGTTAACCTAATCTAGGTATGTAAGTGAATTAACACATGAAGTGGTCTGTAAGAAGGGCTCAAGACATTTTGTTTCTCAGTTTTCCTTTGATTTAGAGACAGGTTACAAGACTTAACTCATTTTCTAGTAATATTATTTCACTATTGCACATACCTTGCATGTAGAAACTGGCCTATCATAGCCAATCATAGTTGTGATCTTGCTTAATTGTCCAGGTACCCATGACTGATAGGAACTCAGAGAATTTTTTTTTAAAAAAGGTTAATATTATAATTTAAACATTTTTCCCCCACAGATATATTTCTAAAGCAATCTCAATTTCTGATTTGTGGGCTTAAGAATTGTTTTACTGTGTAGAAAAGAGTTTTCTTCTTCATCTGAGTTGTACCATGACTCACTTGATTCTGAAGCTAAGAAACTGTCCCTAAGCACATTTTTTTTCAAAAGTTTTTTTTTTTTTTTTTCTCCTGCACTCAGAAGAAAAGCTGAAAGCTGTATCTTGCGGGTCCCTCGGTAACTCCACAATGTTGTCAGCAAGAATGACCCTGAATTCTCTTTTGGCTGCTGGTCCCCCATCACTGGTCTTTAGCATTCACAGTCCTCCACAGCAGAAGTCTAAGCAGGGTGGGAGGGGAACCTGCTGCATGCTGTGAAAAGTTATATTTCATTCATCATGTTCTACCTTGGTGCCCAAAGAAGACTGACCCACAAACACCTTGCAAAAGAACTGCAGGCCTTTCTATGTTTCACAAAAAAATATTTCCAGTGGTTGATTGTTTGGCAAATCAAGGAAGTCTGTAATTGATTTCTTTCAAAAGTCTATGCAGCACAGTCCTTTCGTTTTTAGTGCCTGGCAACAGTTTTGGAGAGAGTCTGAAATCTGGCTTGGCTGGAATTTGTAGATTGTAGGCACAATCTGAGAAAGGGCTATTCCCATGTTCTCCAGCGCAAAAAAGATGGTCACGTGACTCTGCCCCTACCAAGCCAGGATGCTGAGAGCTGCCAGAGGAGTAGCCAGGAAAAATATGCCCCTTCTTTATTTCCTTTGGATCTTACTGGTGCTGAAACACGGAGAGACAAAAACCACTTCTGCTATTCAGTAGCAAGAGAGGAGCAGAAGCTCCCCAGGGCTTTTCTTAAAGCTGCGATCTCTACGTTGTCTTCATTGACCCACATTCACTCGGCCAAACCCACGCACAGTGAAGCTCCTGCTGTTCCATCTTCCTCATACAGGCTGCTGCCCCAGAGAACATGCTCTCAAAACAAAGTATGGTTGTCTGAGTTCCCTTGGACAAAGTATGGTTGCCTGAGTTCCCTTGGAAAATCGTCTTTGGAAACGTATTTTGGGGGAGCAGCAATAAGAAGTTTGTTCAACTGGACTGAGTTCTGCGTTCCGGATCAAAGGATTTTGTTCATTTACGTTTTCAGACGGTGGCTTCTAGAAGCTCTTTTAAAAAGTTATACTTAGTAAACATAAAATAAATGTTGAGGTGTTGTGGGCAGACAGCCTGATTAAGCTTTGGGGGTGTGTCACACCTAGCACAGTTCAAGGTCATTCCAAAGTCAGTTTGGGATTTTGACGATTTCGGTCATTTTCTACGATGCCTTAAAGTCAACTGATATCTAAAACTCGAAATGAAAGCTGAATGTGGTGACACAAACCTAAGATCACAACACTAGAGCCGGAACATCACAAGTTTGAGCTCATCTTAGCAACACAATGCGGACTTGTCTCAAAACCTGAAAAAAACCGACAGCAACAGAAAGCCGAGCTTCCCACCGACTGAGTAGTCTCAAACGACAGAGGGAGTGGGTAACAAGAGGAGAGCTGCAGGCACAGCAGTCCTCCGTCAACAAAGCCAAAACAGTTGTGATGTCATGACGCACAGCCAGAGCCACGTTTAGGTGTGGGTGTCCACTGGGGTCATGGGAGGAGCACATCGGGAGCTGAAGCTGGAAAGGTGAGCTAGCTCACTGTTAAAAGATACTTGTGACCCAGGCTAATTATCTCCACCCACAAGAATCCCTTTCTCCGCACTCTTCATCGCTTTTCTTTAGTCTTTATCTCCTCAGGTTTCCTTCTTTCTTTGGTTCCTGTTGTTTCCTTTGTCAGTGACTGTGGCCCTTCGCCTTCTTGGTTCCTTGGGGATCTGTGTTCCTGCTCATCATCTCTGACTGCTTGGCCAGTGCTGCTCTGTTTGATGTGAACTGTATCTGGGTAGCTGCACTGGAATGTTTCTCTTATTTGAATGGTACAGGGGTTGAACTGCACCCTGTCCTTGAAATACCCTAATAGTCTCCCAGCCTTGAAAATGTCTTTCCTTGAGCCACATTACCAACCAGCTTTTTCCACTATGTGCTCAAGGCAGTAAAGAAAGGACTCCCGTCCCACTTGGGAAGAAGATGCTGTAATGTTTTCTGATGAAAATGAGAGGAGAGAAACATTCCCCCCCCCCCCTCCAGGCATGTGTTATTGAGCTGAGGTTCATAGTGGTCACAGTTAAGAGAGAACCGAGGGTTAAGAAAGGTGGACTGAACCAATGGGAATGGGTTCAGAAGGGACCTGAGCTTGATGCCAGGGCCCCATGTGTTGCATTGAAAGAATCAATTCTACAAATTATCGTCTGTTCCAGACACACACACACACACAAACACAGACACACATAAAGATTGCACAGTGGTTAAGGACACTTACTGCTCTTTTAGAGACCAGGTGATCCGTTCCCAGCATCTACACTGGGCAGCACACAATTGCCTGTAACTCTAGTCTTGCTACAGAGGATCTGAAACCTTCTGGCCATTGTGGGCAGCCACACACATGCGGCATACATTCACATAGGCACATACACATGCACATAAAAAAAAGGGGGGAAAGGTGGGTTGGTAAAGAGTAATGGGTTAGAGAGTTAAGCTGGATTTCTAGGGGGCGACTGACAAGCTTAGAGATGTCCGGTCCCTTACTCATTGTCACTAGCTATAAGGACAGGGGCATACACATACTGTGTGAGTATGTGTAGGTGAAACCACTGTGAATCCTGAGGTGATGGAGGTCTGAGTGTATTTTCAGGGAAAAAATGTGATCTCTAAATAGCTCGGCACCTATGCTAAATCACACACATTTATTATTTTGAGACGTACTATACTAGTTAATCAGGAAAGTCATAAAAATTTTGTTTTTCTGCATGTTATCTGACAAGATCTTAGTGAGGGCTTATGAATTTAGTCCCTAGAGTTTTTGCTGGCTGAGTTGAAATTTCCACATCACCTGTCTCACCGAACATTTTCAGTGTTCCATGTTTCAGTGTCTTTGTATTAAAAATAGTTACACCAGCACAGCCTTCAACTTCATAGCATTATAACGGGGACTACAGTACATGGAAACCTTTTTGAAAAATGCTTTAGCTCATAATAGACTGGATCCAGATCACATGTTAGCTGTCATCATAACTAGGATGTTTGTGTTCGCCTTGTATGCATTCCCTGGAAAGTATGAGTAGTATTGTGTGCTTCAGAGGACTCAAGGATCAAGGAAACCTCAAGAATGCTGGCTATCTAACTGATGGCAACCTCAGCCATCACCACTTGCTTTGTACTCTTGGCCCTGGCTGTCAGAATTTTTTCTAAGAATTTGAATTATGATGTCAGAAGCTGTGTGCTTTCTATACTGAAGCAGGTTAGAGACAGAGTAACTGACTTGAAATCAGAGCTGAAATTTAAAATAAAAAATGAAAGTTGAAAAGATAACCTAGGACTCACATAATGCACTTAATAAATCTATATGTAAATCTTTAATTTCAGATTTCAAAATCTTTGTATGTAATTCCAGGGTAGTGGCTATCTTATTCAGGAATAACTCCATACTAGAATCTATAAAATAACATTTTGGGAGTTATTAGTTACTTCTCAATTGCTGAGGTAAAACATCACAACCAAGGCAACTTAGAGAGAAAGCGTTTGTTTGGGGCTTACAGTTGTTGAGAGTTCCAGAGCAGAGGAAGCAGGGAGCCAGTGACTAGAGCATCAACCAAGAGCTCACATTTCCAGCTACAAACAGGAAGCAGTAGGAGCTAACTTGAAATGGCTCTTCAGAAACCCCAAAGTCCAACCCCACTTATATACTTTCTCCAGCAAGGCCACACCCACTAAGCCTTCCTAAACAGCCACCAACTGGGAATTCAATTTTTAAGTGGCTAAAACTTATGGGATTCTCTCATTCAAATACCCAGAGTCATTATAAAGGGAGGATATGCAAATAATATGGTTCTAGACTAAATGATCATCCATGCACGCTGATCTGAGATGACCAGACGCTAGGAGAACATCACACTTAGTTCTGAGTTGGGTGAATTAGGGGGTATATTGATATGCAAGAACTCCGTAAGGTAAAGTAAGAGAAAGTGGAGTCCAGAGCTCTTGATCAGTGGTTCAAAGAATTTAGGATAATTGTCCCGGAAGAGAGTAGTAGTCAAATATTTAGGATATATCATAAATATTTGGGTTTTTTTTGAAACAGGGTTTCTTTGTGTATACTTGGCTACCTGGAACTCACTCTGTAGAACAGGCTGGCCTCAAACTCAGAGATCTACCTGCCTCTGCCTCCCAAGTGCTGGGATTAAAGTTGTATGGGTCCATTGCCTAGACAGGGCATATATTTTTAAAATAACTAAAAGCTATAATTGGGGACTGTGGCCTCAATATAATCTGTACAACCTTAAAAAGCAACAGTATTATACATGTGTTAAACGATGCTGAGATTAATATGTGAGGTGGGAAGTTACCCTTGCATAGTTCTGAGTTTCCTGTGAGTTGGGGTATGTATAAACAGTCAGGAAGACATCGTGTCAGAGAGCTTGTGTAAAGTGTTGAGACTTCCCTCTGTGCTAAGATTCCTTGGTTCTTAACCTAGTAACTCATACCCACTCCACCCTTGTTCTGGGATCCCTTGTGGATAAGCAGACAAATTTGAACTGATCATTTCGGGGTGAAGGCAGCAATTCAGGCAAACAAAGCACAGAGCCTTGGAAACACAATCCCCCACAGTAATAAGTAAGAATTCAAAACAATACCAAGCAAAACAAGAGGCCTCACATTAAAAGAAAGAAAGGAAGGAGAAAAAACAAATGCTTCCAACAAACAAAATCCCAAGGATCTTGTTTAAGAATTATATAAAGAAATTCAAGAGGGTGGGGTAGGGAGGGGTGTAGATCAGGAGATGAATAGTTTGCAATGAGCCATGAAACAAGGTTCAGAATCAGTAGATGAAGTCAGTGTTAAGAGTACAATTAAGGAACACAATCAACCTACACAGGACTCAGATATGGAAGGTGAGGAACGCCAGCAAAGCATGAAAATTGGAAAAGGCAGAATTAATCTTCCCGAAGGAAGCCTGCCTGTGCTAAGTGCCCAGAGGGATGGGCTGGGAGGGTTTTTATTTGATTCATTTTGGAAGAGTGCCTGGAGGTGGGGCTTCTTTCTTCCTCTTCTTCCCTTTACCTGTCAGAAGTGTAGACGATGTGCAATTCTACCTGGAAGACGCTTATTACTAGACATTCCAAGGGAGGAGACAATGAAAACCAACTCAAAGGAAAGGATAATTAAAAAAAAAATTTTTTTTTGGAGGAATAATTCCCTCGTGTATTCTGTCAGAGAGAGATGTTTTCTGAGATGACCGCCTAACAAAGATGAATGAAGAAGGCAGGAGCCAAAAGCAACCACCTAAGCAGCAAAGAATTTGGAGGCCAGATGAAGAAGCCCGGCTTGAAGGATAAGTCTCAGCCAGTGCCAGAGCGAGGAAGTTCATTATTAAGAAGGGAAAGGGGACACACAGAGTAGATGCGATCTATTTACAAGAACGCAAAAATTAATAGACAAAATAACGTAAGGCGGGTGTGTAATGCAACTAGATGCAATTAGCTTTGGAACAGCAGGATTGTGGGGGAAAGGCAAGCAGACGGAATAATTTTGCTTGGAACAGGAAAAGAGGAAGGTCGACGGCGAGGTTGATAATTACAGGGTGGGAAGAATGCTCCCTCCAGGATACTAGAGATTGTTCGTCTACCTGACTTTTCAAAGATGGCTCTGAACTGAACATGGGAAATAAAACGCTCAGATTCTGAAGAATGGATGAGAACCTTACGGCACGAGACCTGTCCTCCAACAAAGCGTGCTTCCCTTTGCAAAGCTCCGAGTCCAGGACAATAAAGATAGTAATGTTTATCGAGAGCTTTCTATGTGTCAAACCTTGTGATAAAAGATTAACACGTGTAATCTTACTTAATCTCCACTGTAGCAGTTTCAGATAGGCAAATGCTAATGATTCTACTGTACAGAGGGAGAAGTGGAGACGCACGGCTTATTTCTTTCTTTTAGTGCTCGCAGTCAAATCTGGGGCCTAAACAGGTTAGACAAACACTCGCACAGAATTCCACCCCTGGCCCTGCAGAGAGTTCAACTAGCAGTCTGCTGTATTACCATGGAAGATTAATGCAGGTGGGCAATTTGAGACAGGATCTCAGTTTGTTAGTCTGGTTTTTGTTGTTTTGTTTGTTTGTGTTTTTGAGGCAGAATCTATGATTCACCTTTCAATCCCCTGCCACAGCTTTCCAAGACCATGCCTGACTAAACTTTTTGTTTTGTTTTGTGATTTTCAGAATTGAAATTTGGGTCTTGCACATGCTGGTAGGTGATATCTCTTCACCTGGACTTCTGTTGCTTGTGTTAACAATTCCCTAATTATCAGAGAAAGAGGTTATCTCAGGGCAAAAGGTTTCCCTCGCCTTCTTGCACCTCTGTGAGAGAAGTACAGAACCTAACCCAGCTCCGTTGGATGTCTCTCCTTATCTCGGATTTGCTGGTGAGGAGGAAACTTACTATTGCTACTGTTGATTACTGGGTCCTTTGGAGTTTATCTCCTTTCAGCCAACAACCGCATCCTGAGTGTTTACCAAGTACTAGAATCATGCCATAGAGAACAGACGCAGATGTGAACTAGATGTTGTCTCCCAGCCAAAAATTGGATGTTTGGAATACCATCCGGCACCCTAGTTCATGGCACCATTGCTGCCCTGGACTCTGCAGGAGCATGTGAGCTGGTTTTTCCACCCTAAGTTCTGTTCCCACAGAGGTTCCAGTTGTCAGGTTAGATGCACATCTCAGCTTGTCTCTCTACATTGGAATCCTTTGATGGCCTCCCTCTGCTCTTGGGATTAAAAGTCAAATCGTGAAAATGGCCAACAAGTGCTGGCATGATCTGGCCTTTACCTGAATGTCTAGATTAACCTCTCTTCTGCCCCTTGTTTGTCCTGATGTCTTTATTCTATCACTGTTCTCCCCAGAAGGCTCTTGCCCATTTAGTCTCTATTTGAGCACTTTAGATCTGCCTTTCAGTGTCAGAAACCCTTCACTGAGCTTTCTGCTCGCCAGACTCACCAACACCCTAACTCAGCTCTCTCCTTGTGTTTTGCTTTCAGCATGTGGTGTGGTTTTTTTTTGGCTTTTTAGGTATTTGCTGCAATCTGGTCACTGTGTGGCATGATGCTGATGACTTCGTCAGGATGGGCATCTCCTTTGACTCACATTTGAATCTTTGAATATAGAAGATGCCTATTAGACGTGTTCTGATTGAAGTAATCGGCAATTTCCTCTTGGCAGGGTATTAGCTATTCTTCACTGCGCCTGGCTTTTTGTTACATTCTCCCCTTTATTTCATTATTTATAGTAAGACCTGGCTTGAGCATATAGCTAAACCTCTCTTGCTTACCATTCCACAAGCTCCTGCATATGTGATATTTAAACCCTCTGGATAACTCTTACATCGACTCAGTTGGTTTGTATCTAGCAGAGAGATATATCTTGAACCTATCTTTTAAGGTGTCTTACATGTTGCTGAAATGCCAGTAGCCTATAATGTTTGGATCTAGTGCCAGTTTCCAAACCAGTTTGATCAGGCTAGCAGGATTATGGAGTACAAGTCCCTGGAATCTACAAATAAAGGACTCCCCGTACCATTTTCTTCAAAAGATGCCTGGAGCATGACGGACTTCCGGAGGCAGCACTCAAGCAGCATTTGGAAAGACTCCTTCCTTCCTGAGCCATCTGGGTGCTGAGCAGCCAGATAAACCAAGCCATGGGGATTTGGTGCTTGGGGCCTCACTTAGGAACTAGGTCACATGATTACCTTTTCAAGCTCTGTTCGCCTCTGATGATAAAAATGATAAAACTATTTTTTAAACGATGACAGAAAAAAGTGGACAGCTGGAGAAACGATTCAAACTGTGTAAAGACTGACTTGTGGCCTTGCTTGCGTTGATTTCTGATTACCCTTGTGTGAAGTTATTGCCTCCTCACCCTGGAGGTCCCTTCCAGACAAAGGTAGATAGAGTGTTCTCAGGGCAGACTGCACGCCCTTACCCCCCACCACTCCTAGGAATGCTTTCTTAGCCACAGCGAAGAAAACGACAGCCAATCCATACCTTTAGTGTTTCCTGGTATAAATTCTGAGAGGTTTTATTTTTTTTTTCTGGATTCTAAAACATATCAGTATATCTAGCTCAGATATATATCAGTATAATAATACATACTCCATGCCACTTGAAAGAAAGATGGGAAATGAAGATTATACATATTTAAGTTGTCATAACTTTAAAGACCATTTGGAACTGACAAATGAACACACACCTCACATGTCTCACATGTTCCTGTCTAGTAAGAACTGAGGCTGGGGGGCTGGAGAGATGGTTCAGAGGTTAAGAGCACTTAGCTGCTCTTCCAAAGGTCCTGAGTTCAATTCCCAGAAACCACGTGGTGGCTCACAACAATCTATAATGAGATCTGGTGCCCTTTTCTGGCATCCAGTCATACATGCAAGCAGAACACTGTATACATAATAAATAAATGAATAAATCTTTAAAAAAAGAAGGAGCAAGGCAATAAAGGAAGTAACCAATGGGGACTCTATTCGTGACTGGAATGTTGAGGTCATTTTATTTTTTACAGTTTTGTTTGCTTCTCAGATAAGTGAGGTTACTAAGATTTTCTCTCTGGATTATAGTTGCTTTTCTCCACTTTGTTACTGTGGAGACCTAGATGTAGTACACTTAGTTTGTTTTTTTGGATTCTCCCCTCTGAGCTTTGTTTTCTGGCAATTCTGAAGTTGTTCTTGAGAGTTAAACTAACTTTTTTTTTTTTTTTCTGTACAGGGGAATAAAACCAAGCACAGCCTTTGGTGTAATAATAGTGGACTTTTGTTCTCCTATTGAAATATGGGATTGGTGGCTGATGAGTCACCCTGTTCAGATCCACAGACAAAAGCTCTTCTAATTGGCTGTCAGTGGTCAAGTTCCCACCCCACCTTATCTCTTTCATACCTGTGTAGGCCGACAATGAGACTGGGTGTAGGACCTTGTTAGCTCAGCCAGAGATAGTACGGCTCAAATGGAGTGTTTTCCCTGCTCGGTAAGGCCTGTATTTCATTTTATGGATGTTAAATGAGAAAAACAAGATAGAAACAAAAATTTCAAGGACCTAAAGGGAGACAGTAAACATGAGGAGGTGTTTTATGGAGATGAGAGCCTGGTGATTCTAGGAAGCTCACCTGTGCCCTGAAGAACTCAAAGAAATCCTTCTCCAGAGACACCTCAGTTGAAGATGGTATTACGAACATGACTTTTACTTTGTGAGTCTTCAGTGTGATTGGATGCATCTAAGAACAGAGTTATGCTAAGATAAAGGCTTAAGAAATGATTAGGATCTGGGCATGGTGGCAGACGCCTTTAGTCCCAGCACTAGAGAGGCAGAGGCAGGTGGATCTTTGTGAGTTTGAAGTCAGCCTGGTCTACAGAGCTAGTTTCAAGACAGCCAGGGCTACACACACACACACACACACACACACAAAACAGTCTTGAAAAACAAAAAACAAAACAAACAAAGGAAGTGACCAGGAAAAAAATCTTTACTAATTCCCTCATTTGCTAACTGAAAGTATAGTCTCTATAGACAGCATATTTGAGAAAATGTACCCTACCTTTTTCTCACAGGAGTGGAGTTACCTGAGACCCAGCAGGCTGAAGGATTTATTTAGTGGCACTCAGCAACCTTATTAGCAAGACTGCAATTAGAACTAGATCTTCTGGGTCCCCATCTACCAGCAAGATGTCTGAGATCTGATTCAAATTCTAGATGTAGTATTTACCAGGCCTTTCAACCTTTGTGATCTAACAGTGGGCAGTAACTAATCCAACTTTGGCTGCCCTCTGGGGTGATAGTAAGAACTATGTATGCTAAGATAGTCTTGCCAAACTTAGAGAAGGAAGAGGTTATGCTGCATCTCTCTGCTTAACCAGGGTTTGATATCATCTGTTTGAGAAGCAAACATGACTTTGTAAATAAAATAATCACAATCAAACTTTGTTCTATCATTTCCTATTACCCCTTAGTAGAAGCCTTTAAAGAAGAGTATAATAAAGACTTACTGGTTTGTAGAAGAACAAATGTTAACTTCAGCTGTATGACAACAGAGCTTAGTTTAAGAAAATCTTTCTGTCACAGAATACATGACAGTCAAGGATAGTTCAACATTAATGTTGCTTATTCACTTATTTTTCATAACATGGATGATGTTTTCATTTTTTAATATTCAAGAGATAAATACTTTCTTGTGTCTCAGGAAATATTTTTATTGGGAGGTTATAATATCCCCCTTCCATTTCTGATCCAGACTCAGTTCGATGTAATTCAACAGAACACAATCACACTCATTAACAATACTTTCTCGTTCTTTACAAACACACCATGCATAGGTGGAGAAATCGCAGTGGAACAACTGTCTTTCTGAAATGTGTAGACAACATTCAGCATTCTTTTCAAGACAGTGAGAAAGATGTGCTTTATGGCCTATAATTCTAACAATACCATTTTTAATTGTATTCAATATATGTAAAAATAAGATTTTTTGGAGTATAAAATATAATAGCTATTGGTATATCACAGTGTTGTCCAATCACTGTTGCTGTTTAACCTCAAAATATCATCTCTAAAGAACTCCATTGTTCCTCAAAATAATAACTCTGAGACTTCCTCTATAAGAATAAACACCTAGGCCACAAGCCCAGGACCCTTCCCTGACTAGCTCATAACTTACTCACCCTGTGATTCTGTTCTAAAGTCTGCCCCATGGCTAGTTACGTGGTCCTCAGTTTTTTGCTGCTGACTCAGCCTTCCAGAGCAAATCTTCTCCTGTGCCTGTCTGTATCCCACAAATCCAATCTCTCTCTACCAGGATATCCTACCTTCTAATCCTCCCTCAGCTCATTGGCCAGAGGTTTTCTTATTGACAGGTGAAACTTTCACACACTGCACAAAAGATTCCCTCTGCACACCATTTTCACTCAGTCTTCCTTTGAATTTCATGTATGTCACTGTATGATCCAATTTTATTGTCCTATCTTTCTGTCTGCTTTGGTGCTGTACCGGTTCTGAGAACTGTAGTCAGTTTGTATTTATTTCATTGTTATAAAATAGAGGAATTGAAGAGGAGTTAATGGATTTGCCATAGGTCACTCTGAGAGACATTGGCCTGCTGTGCCAGAATTATAGTACACCTTGGTAGATGACACCTGTGCTCTGGAAGGAGAGGGATACAGGTTAGAATTGATCTATTCACACATACTAGCCAGTCTCCAGAAATACTGTTGGATAGGCAAAAATGTTCATCTGTTCTTTAACAAAAACAACAAAAACTGACTGCCTAGAGTGCACAAGTTTGTTATAAAGCATTCTGATGGATTGTGTGTGTACTTGCGAATCATGACTATATATATATATACATATATATATATATATGTATGTATATGTATATATATGCATATATGTATATATATGTATATATATGCATATATGTATATATATGTATACGTATACATATATGCATACATACGTATGCATATATATCATATTCAAACACACAGTAAGGTGTGGGGTAGAGGAGGGGGACAGATCTCACACACACACACACAAGTTTGTTAACATTTAAAAGTCATAACTCTTTAGACAGATTAGTAGTTTTCTTCTTAAAAGCCTTTGAACATGGCTTAACAACAAACACAGCCTGACATCCACAGAGAACTCACCTCATGGCTATTGAACTAGTCAACGGGGCTACTTAAAAGCCTCTTCATCAAGAGATCTGAAAATGCGCCTGTATTCAACACCACTGTTGTCTCCGCTGAGACATGACCCTTGATGCCTTGATGTCTAGCCAGTCCTTGTCTGTATGCAGAAGACAAGCTGTAAACAGAGTACTGGGTTTTGAAATGAGCAATGTGGGAAGACCTTGGCAGATCACTGTTGCTGCTGTTAAAAAAAAAATTATCTTGAGGACACAAATATACATTTAGTTTAACTCATTTATTTTGTTGTTGTTGTTGAAAAGAAGTCAAATTATTCATGGAACTAGGACCTGGGAAACCTCAGCAACTCCCCAATATCGTGGTCTGCTTAGGCCTTCATGATAAGGAGTTTCAGGTTATTCTATTGAAACCCAGGGACCAAAGAGTGTTTGTTATCTGTTGCCTTTCAAAGGCCTCTAAGCAGTGAAACACTATCTGAGAGACTGAAAGAGACAGGAGACCAGACTAGCAGGTGTTGATCAAAAAAAAAAAAAGGTGAAAATATTCTAAAAAACAGTTATCATCAATTGATTTCTGTACCTTCAGGTAGAGAATGCCTAATAAATAGACCATGAACCAGCTACGTTTTAGTCTCATGGAAGACGCTTGCAGATGGTATAGCATTTGTACTAAAAGAAACAATTCTATGAAGATACTAAATTCTCCCATATAGCAGGAAAAAGATGTCATGAAGGTTAATGACAAATTAATACTTTGTAGTATAAGTAGAGATATTTCAGTTTTGAGGAGTTTGAAGCTCTATAGTTTTTAATGGGGTCATGTACTACGATGCCCTTTGTCTGTCGCTTGGGTGAAAGTTTTCATATTTCTTCAGCATGAGGGAAGAACTCCTGTTTGATATTAAGAAAGAATACGGAAAAAAAATCATTGGATGTTCTTGTCTGATGTCAAAATTCTGCAGTAGGAGTAATTTTGTTTCCCCAAATTGCCTTAAATTTTGAATGCATCTACGTTATACATTAAATGATTTTTTGAAACTCTGTTTTATACAGTCCATTTTGATACAATGTAATACAGAATTTATTTGAGTTGGGATCTATTTCTCTCTAGTAACTTCAGAATTTTGTTTCAACTCCTCTATGTATTCGGGTGTTTGCTCAGGATACAGAGGGCTCATCCCCAAAGTTGGAGTCAAGAAGCAATTGTCATATAGGGGAAGTTCAATAAAGGTAGGGTGCCTTAGCTCAAGGGTAGTATAACTTCTGCTTTTATCTTTCTTTTTAAATTGTGCATATGCATGGCAGTGATTGTCAGAGCAAAGCACCTCCTACAGAGTCACTGAAGGAAGGAGGAAAAGAAGAAAAGGTCTGGTGGAGGGAAAGAAACAAGGGCTGAGAAGATGTGCTGAGTATAGGGGATGGAGGAAGGACACACACACACACACACACACACACACACACACACACACACGGGTGTTAATTTCTTACATTGGCCTTTGTGCTGCTGAAGGCATACTAAAATAGTTTACATTCTTTCT
>NW_021604567.1:4228914-4229215 GCF_004785775.1 Grammomys surdaster
GGCCTTTGTGCTGCTGAAGGCATACTAAAATAGTTTACATTCTTTCTATTTTCCTTCCTCAGTTCTTTTCTTTTGAGACAGTCTTATTGTATAGATCTGTGCCCTGTAACTCACAGAGTTCTGCCTGCCTCTGCCTCTGCCTGCCTCTGCCTCTCTCTGCCTCTGCCTCTCTGTCCCTCTCTGTCCCTCTCTGTCCCTCTCTGTCCCTCTCTGTCCCTCTCTGCCCCTCTCTGCCCCTCTCTGCCCCTCTCTGCCCCTCCCTGCCCCTCCCTGCCCCTCCCTGCCCCTCCCTGCCCCTCCC
>NW_021604567.1:4229315-4370729 GCF_004785775.1 Grammomys surdaster
CCTCCCTGCCTCCCTGCCTCCCTGCCTCCCTGCCTCTGCCTCTGCCTCTGTCTGAGTGCTGGAACTAAAGGTGTGGACCACCTTGACTAGCGTTGGTTTATACTTCTGGTGTGGTGTGAGAATAATTGCTTAGAGCTTTCATAGGCGATGAAAGCATCATGTCTCCTACGGGTCTTTTCTACAAAACTATCGTAGTCCAAATTAAGATCTGGAGTCTTGGGTGGCCAATAATCAAATATGGATGGAGCCACGTGGCTCCTACTGACAGCACCTGGAAACCCCACCTTTCTCAACCCCTCAGCTTCCTAGACTTGCATTCAGCCTCTGAACTGTTGTACTGTCTCAATGTCTTCTTTTCCACAGTTCCTGCAGTTAAAGCATTTTGTCTATTCCTGTCTGAATCACTCTGCCCTTCCTCTGTATTTGACTAGGTAAACTCATTCATTCAATAGTCACTGAAGTTGAACACGCACAGTTGCAGGCCTGTGGGTTATGTTTCAAAGGCCACACGTGTTGGCTCTTATAAGACTGAGAGGTCCCAGTAAACAGGAACAGACAACAAATCCTACTATCTGTCTGCTTAATTACTGTGTCCTCTGCAAATTTTAACTCAAGACTTGCTTCCTGCTGGGACATCTTCTCTGAAAATTGTGTCCAAATGCTGAATGTCAAATTCCTCTGTTAAAAGTTTCTGTATTATAATGCTACATATGTTTATGTATTTAATGAAAACTTGTGTTCTTCAGTACTGACTGAGGGCACTGCATGAGAGACATTAGACCCTCTTTCCTACAGCCTTTTAAGCCTTTAGCAGTGCAGGGTACACAGTACGCGCTCAAGAAACACTTTCTGCATGAAAATCCATGCATCTCCACAGAGTCATCCTGCAGAGTTTTCAGGCGAGCTTCAAGCCTCAAGACAGAAGTGTTCTTTCTGTAGGATACTTTGCCCCGATGCCATAACCAACTACATAGATGCAGCTGCATTAGCAGAAGTTCAAAATGAAGGAGGCAGAGTAGGTGACTGCTGTAAAGCACTGACATGTCAGCTTATAAATCCAACTGGGAAGCGGAAAGGACAGCGGGAAGAAACTAGAGAGTTCCAGAGACAAACCAGCTCTCCACATGTTTGCCAAGAGCCATGATCAACTCTTTCCTGGATTGGGGACTCTCCCATTCAGACTCACTTGAAGGAAATTAAAAACAAAGCAAGCAAACAGCACATTTTCAGGAGACATCTAAGACTGCAGTTCATATGTGCATAAATCTTCCTATAATTCTAGCCAAGTTCTAATTAGCTTTCTTCAAATTTGGTGTTTCCTGAAGGGAATTTATCTTTTTCTTCTTCTTCTAGGTTGACCTTTTATATTAATTTGGAATAATGCCAGACCATTGTGTTTACTCTAGCAGTCACTTGATATGATAGCTTTGACACCAAGGGGAAACAGTGTAGAAAAGTGAACTTGTAAGACCATTAAAGTTTTTATATCAGACAAATACCGTACCTACATCCTAAGCCTTGGAGATAAAGCACTTCAAGTTTGAAGCCATGAAATCCCAAGTTAAACATGAGAGTCCTTTTGTTTGTTTGTTTTGTTTTCTTTTTTTCCCTAAAAGGAAATAAACCCCTTCTCCCCACACAGTGATTATTATTATCAAGGCTGTTCCTGTCATTAAAATACTTGTGTAATAATCACTTTTGTCTTTAATGAAAGAGCCTAAAAGATTGATTCGGTTTCCTCTTTGGCTGGCACTATGGTTTGCTTGTTGTTTGGTAATTTGCTTCATGAAGTGCATGAGGCTGCCTCCTGTTTCCATGAGGGCTTTTGTTAAAACCTAACCATAGTTCAAAGTGTCTGCTCCAGCTAGGGGTTCACAGGTACGAATAAGGTATTGGGCCTCAATGTCACCAGTAGAGCGGATTTTAGTCTCCAAGATCCACCTCTTTCAGAAACAAAGGGGGAGGGTAGTCAAGAAAGAAAAAGTACACACCTGCAACCTATTTCTTTTTGAAGCAAAGCCTTTGAGCAGATGGAAGATGAGATAGGAAAAGAAAACAGGCCAATTGCCAAAAGCAGTTTGTTTACAATACAGGCAAGTTCCTTCAAAAGTTGATAGGTGCTGTCTCCATAGCGATGAGGGGAAATACTGCTTCAGGGTTCCACAGAACAAATTCCTATTACAGATGTACCTGGATTCCAAGAGAACAGTGCTGGGAGCAGGACAGAGAGGAGCTTCAAGTTTAAAGTGAAGCTTCTCTGTTTTCAGAGGATTCCTCAGAAGCTTGCAGGTTCTATACTTGGGGGATGCAAAGCCTGGGGGCAAAAGCTTCAGGCCTTCCTTTTCTGGTGTACTGCGGGTTTGACTGTGCAAGTGAGGAGGGTACACGATACAGTGTATCTTGTACACTGGGATGGTAGTTAGCATGTATCAGTAATATATGATACATTTCAACTATGAAACATCATGCTTTTGAGACTTCTGGAAAGTAATTACCTTTCTTTCACAAAACCATTTATTTATTAGGTGTATACATAACGTTCAGAAAAAGGTGTTTATGATACAGCACACAGCAGGGGCCAGGGGACAACAGTGTGGAGTTGGTTTGGGGAATCAGACTTAGGTCCCCAGGTTTATGTGGCAAGTGCCTTCACATGCTGAGTCTTCTCTGGAGGCTGTAACCACCATTATTTAAAGCAAGCTGAAAAGTCCTTTTTCATGCTGATTTTAGTAGCCCAGGTAGGGTGCTTATGGCAGTAATGTGCACACCGCACCCCAGTGTACATATGTCAGCCCAGTCCCAAAACACAACGGCACAGCCCCCAAAGACAAAAACAAAAAGTCCACATTAATTATAATTTGTTACTGACTTCAAAGCCTAACCTTAAAGGCTGGGACGCAGCTGAGCGGGAGAGAGCTTGCTTAGCATGTAGAGGAGCTCCTCACAAGAATAAAACAGGAGTCTCAACTTGAATTTTAACCGGCATGGCTTCTTTGCCTCTTACCAATGTGTTTTCATCACAGGTTACTTCCAGAGGTATATGTTGTGTTTTTCTTGAGAGCCAGTACTAAGGATGTTTTCTGAATCCCCTATTATGAAGTGCTTAGTAAGCTGGTCCAGGGCCTATTCCTTCTAGAAGAGGGTTCCAGCAAAGGATGACGTCATTCCGTCAGGCTTTCATCCCACCGAGGTGCTTGTTAGTCTTTGATTGAACAAAGCAACACCTGTGTTTTTAAACTTAGCTTCAAACCAGTCTCCAGTGCATCTCTTCTGTGGCCTGCAAGGACTGTTTTCGCTGACAACACCTAATTACAACATCACACAGCTGGAGGAGGAGCTGTCTTGAAGGTAGAGAGTCTCTTACCCCTTGCTCGGATGCTGGTGATCAGAGAGAGAGAGTGACACTGTTTTCCTGGCATTGCAGAGCAGGGCTCCAGAAAGACTAGTAATAAGCCATGGAAGGGAATTTGGATTTCTCCTGTTGGCCCTGGAATTAGCCAAAGATAACTTCTAAAAGTTACTTCACCCACTCTAAATATACATTTTAAAATTTTGCCTCTCAGATGTTGGAATGATAAATATCTCTAGCCCCTTTAATCTTGTTTTTCTCTAAGAATCAAACACAGTTCATATAATCATCTGCCTAGGCTATGAAAGGCTCAGAGACTTCTAGAAGCTACCGAGAAATCATCCTTACCGTCTAATTTCCTTTCTCCCATTCCTTGTCCACTATCATCTGTCACCTGTGCACGGACATCTTCCTCCCATGCACACTGTCTTTGATATACACATAGGTGACCCCTCCGCCTCCAACATGGATTCAATATCATGCCATCTGTGAGACTTCGGATGCTCTTTCTAGCTCCCCTTAGCGGCTCTATTTCTTTTCCCATTACTAAGATCTTCCCAGAGAGTAAACTCAGGATCTGCATTGTCAGAATTACCCGAGAAACTTTACTTCTTTCCGCATCTAATCTTCATTCACCAAAGCCAAACAGAGAACATTTGTTAAAAAGGTGTTCAATGTGTGAACGTAGCCAATATATTAGAATTGAAATATCATGTCTTGTAGAGGCCGTGTTAAACGCTTTTAACGTCCTGGTTGATTACTGTCTCCTTTCCTCACTGTTTCCTCGTTCTCTGTATTCCTCTACCTATGCCAATCTTGCGAGAGACCCTTTTCCAATCTTGCGTCATCACTGGCTTCTGCAAAGAGCTCGATGTAGCCCCACTCATGGCTGAAAGGTATCACCTGCTTAAAGGACTTGTGTTCTATTCTACATCTCCGGAACTTGGAAGTGGCAAGCCGTGCGCGGAGGCTGATGGGTGTGAAGGAACGTTACTCAGCCAATAGGATCGAAGGACATTACTAGGGTTTCTTGTTTTTCAAAAGGCGGGATTCTGAAACACGCTCCAAATGAGACCGATGAGAGTGGAACTGAGTGAGGAACGGGTGGAGGTGAGACACGGATTTCTGCCTTTCTTAGTCTTCTCTTCACTGTTACAGGTTTGTAGAAGAGACGGGCTTTCAGTGTTGCTGTTTCTTTGAGCTAGTATATGAAAAATTAAGAAGTTTGGGATTTCGTTGTAATATGTTTTTAAGGGGAAAAAGAGAGAAATAACTATCATGTTGTGTCGAATCATTTTGTTGCTATAAGGAAATATCTGAGGTAGGATGAAAATGAGAGAGTGTGTGTGAGAGAATGAGTGAGTGAGAACATTTAGGCCGGGGAGGACCCTCGAGGTCCTATCATATCTCCTTGCCTTATTTCTCTGGGGACGCATCTCTTACCTCACCTGGAGCTAGGCTGGCGGTGAGCAAGCCTGGGCCACCCTAGGCTCCATCCTCACAGCTCTGGGCTTTGTGGATTTAAGTGCCTGAGACTATGGCTGGTTTTTGTTTTTGTTTTAAACCTGAGTGCTGACCATTCAAACTCAGGTGCTCAAGCTCTGTTACCTGATGAGCCATCTGTCTGGCTCCTGTGGCAGGATAATATGTTTATTTGAAATAGGGTTTCCCTATGAGCCCTTGGTTGGCTCTGTACTCACTGTGAAGGTCAGGCTGTCTTGAGCACAGAGATCTGCCTGCCTGTGCATCTAGAGTACTAGGGCTAAAATCATATGTAAAAGTAACTTTTATTCACCAGATATAATTATCATCTGTGAAGCTTACTGCTGAGAAAGCTTACCCTTTCTAGTTCCTTCTGAACTCTGGCTGACTGTTTCAACTCAGCTGTTCTGGCCCAAACTCCTCTCCAAACTGACTGCTTCAAACTGGCTTCTCTTGCCTTCTGACTGAATTGGTCTGCTTAGCTTCAAACTAACTTCTGGCAATCCATTCTAATCTTCTGGCTCCTTCTCATGCTCTGGTTGTTCTGTCTTCACTACAACCCATCTTTGTAAAACTGTTGCAGTAAAACTGCTCTCTCCCCCCTCCCCCTCCCCTCCCCTCCCCCCCCCCTTTCCCCTCCCTCTCCCTCTTCCCTTCCTCCCTCTCCCTCTGCACTGTTCTCTTAAATAGCCTTTCTTTCTTGTCTGTCCGCATGAGAGCTAGGCAGATACTATGTCTGACTCAGTCTATACAATTTTTCTCTGATCTGTTACTTTGCCTGCCCCACAGTTAGACATCACTTTCAAACATGGCTGCTTTCTTCTAAAGTTAGTTTCTACAAACTAACTTTACTTTCTTTATTTGAGATTAAAGGTGCATACTAAGGGTGCGCCTGTATTCCAGGCAGAGGGATTGAAAGTGCGTCATTCCAGCCAGAGCACACAGACCTAGAAGGTATTTGGATGATCCCTGGCCAGAGTAGCCATGTTCTGGATTAAAATTCCTCTCCAGTCATGTACCACCACACATGGCAGGATAATGTCTTAAAGAATAAAGGTCTTTGGCTCACGGAAGGGTATAATGCTGACGTCACCTTTATTTTGGTGACTGCTTTCTGGAAGAATCAGTTGGTGCAAGGTATCAAAAAGCAAAAGGCAGAGATCTGTTCTGCCTGTGAGTCTGCGCTCTGTACTTCTTATACAGTCACCAGGATCCAGTGATTGGTCTTGGATGTGTCTAAACCTAATCACCGCCCAAAGGTTGTATCTCTAAACACTGTGCTGGAATGTTTCCGTCCACCAAATGTCATTAATTTATCACCGTAGGAATTATATTCCTGCACAAATTCCAAGGGATTAAACCATTTTCAAACCATAGCATCAGTTAGGATGCCTTGAGGCTGTCTTGCTCTCTTCTGCTAATATCCAGTGTCACACATATGAAGCTCCAATGTGCTTTTAACATACTTATGAAAACACAGTTGAAGAAATGCAACTCTAAGAGGGGAGGAAGACGTATAAAGGAGTAAGGTGGGGAAGCATGAAAGGATAATGATATATATTTGATATAAAAGCAGGATGGAGGGCTGGGGTCTGTAAGAGAGTGGGAGAGGGCAAGGAAAGGCAGTAAGGGTGAATAAAAACAAAGCACATGGCATATACAGAAGAAATTGCCATGATGTTATTACAGCATTCTATTACTGTGTATGTTAATCTATAATTTATCAAATTGCTTAGTTTGTTTTTATACAAGATCTCACTGTGGGGCCTTGGCTAGCCTTGAACTCACTAGGTAGACCAGGCTGGCATTGAACTCACAGAGCCTCTTCCTCATAACTTCTATGTATGTCTAGGGGATTGAAATCAGGTCCTCAGGCTTGGTGCCAAGCACCTTTACTTACTGAGTCTTTTTACCAGCCTCTATCTCAAGATTCCTAATCACACCAACAAAATTTCTTTTAACATGGAAAGTGACGTTTAGGGGAATAAGATATGGAGAAATTAGGAAGACAGACATTATTTTACCCTACATGGTCAGTTTGGAGCATCTCAGAATTATTCTCTACGCTTACATGCTTCTAATACAAAATTGGTTTGTAAATTTCAAAATTGTCTTAGGGTTTAACTGCTGTGAACAGACACCACGACCAAGGCAAGTCTTATAAAGGACAATATATATTTGGGGCTGGCTTACAGGTTCATAGGTTCAGTGCATTATCATCAAGGTGGGAACATGGCAGCATCCAGGCAGGCATGGTGCAGCAGGAGCTGAGAGTTCTACATCTTCTTCTGAAGGCTGCTAGCAGAATACTGACTTCCAGGCAGCTAGTACTAGAGTATTAAAGCTTATGCCCACAGTGACACACCTATTCCAAGAAGGCCACACCTCCTAATAATGTCATTCCCTGGGCCAAGCATACACAAACCATCACAACAATGTTTTCCATTTTTATGTCCTTAAAAATGTAAAACCAGAGTTTCAGATCCCAATCCTGATACCTCTGTCTCACATCTTAATATTTACAGCTGTGATATATTGCTTCACACTTGCAGAACATCATGAATAACTAGTCTCTCATAGGTAACCCTGGTTTTCTGTTAAAGCACACTAATAGAAACAAGCCCATGTTCTAATTTCTTAAGCCCTTCTCTCGGGCAAAGCATAAGCATTCAGTCTGATATACTGTTTTCAGTTCACACACTGTTCTTGGACGATGTTTACTTTCTCAGTCCTGCTTGTTCATGACCTCTTTCTGTATACCTTAATAGTGGCTTCGTCATAAAGATAAGCAATATATGTATTCCATTGCAAATGATCTACTGGGTTTTGAGTCAGAAATAGGAGGTGGCATATACTTTCCCATCCAGCTAAATACTCCTGAAACATTCTCACAGATCACCACTGCTCTGAAGATACTGTCAAATTACTTCTGGAAGTTTCTGGTTTACAAGAGTTCATTTACCCTTTGCACTATAAAATCACCAGATGGAATTTCATATGCATCTGCATCGTGTTTTCTTTCTTTCTCTCTCTCTCTCTCTCTCTCTCTCTTTCTTTCTTTCTTTTGTTTGTTTTTCAGACTCTTCTCATCAGGGGAGAACTTCAGTTTCTAACAGTTGAACTTTTGTCTGTCTGTCCTGCTTTCCTAACTGTAAGTGGGCTGAAGTGTCTGTTAGGGATCATGGCATTTCTTCACACCCTTATTGAGTCACTTATGAGGAAGATGGTGATTTCTTATTCATTCCCAAATTCTCTACCCCAACCTGGCTAATAGGACAAGGAGAAGGCCCACCCTGCCAAAGGCTGTGTGAAAACATAGCAGTGTGGTGATGACTACATTTCTTCAAGTAACCCTTGGGAAGTGTTTTCTTACTTCTTACTGAAGGAGTACAGATTTAGACCTTTTTGGTAGGGTTTGGATTACATTACCAGTCTTGAAAGCAGTCTCAATGATTTTAGGGGTCATCTGACAATTCACATGAAAAGGATTCACTGATGGGGCCTGAGGGCTGAACACAGACTGTCATCTGCAGAGGGTAAGTGTGTCTGGTAAAGAGGGCATCAGCTTTGACATGTTAATTACATGGTACCCCATTCCTCTTCCTTAAAGTTTATATTTATATCTAATCAAGGCAACAACAACAAAAAAAAAACTCACACACAAACAAAGAAACCCAAAAAACAAGCAAACAAACAAACAAACAAAACCCCTCAAATCCTGTCATAGTTATTCTGACTGGAGGATACCACACAGAAGCCAGGAATTGCCTCCGAAAATCTTTTTCCTCAATCAAGATTACTTCTTCGATGTGTACACTCCAGAAATGCAAATTGGTATGCAAATCCTTCGACATTGGTTCTGGGTCTACATATAAACTAATTTAAGGAAAGTGTTACAACATTGCTGGCGTCAGAAAGGCCTCACTGTACTTCTTGACTCATGCCACTTAAGATCAACGCCAAGGACATGTTGTTACTATATGGTCAGGAGGGGCCTGCTGGAAGTGGACCATCAGGGAGTACCACCTACCATGTTACTCATACCTGCAAAAGCACTGGAGTAACCATGATGAATGCCAGTATCTTGTAAAAGAAGCATCACTCCAACATCCTAGGTGCAATAGACCTAAGGCAGGCAGCACATGCTTAGGATATTCTCCTTAATAAGCATTCCACTTCAACCACAGGATTGGGGCTATTTTATTTAAACATGATTGTATATTTATACAAATCACGATAGCAACAGTATTCCTCGAAGCTCAGTTAACTAAATCACACAACGATCATTCCTCTGCTTGACTTGTGTGTGAGCCACACGACTTCAAAAGCAAGGGATTGTTGCAATTTCTGCAAGATGAGCCATTCAGTATTCAAGATGGCTGCCTAGGAATAACTGAGCATATCAGATACCTCAACCTGAGAGAAGTGAGTTAAGTGGCTTAGAGGTTTGGAGAACACCACAAAGATGAGGAACAGCAGGAGTGGATCTGTGAGTTCCGGTCCAGGGTTGGAGCCACTGGTCTTTACAGCATAGTGTGGTTTCTGCTTCCTTGATATAAGACAGAGATTTTGAAGAAAAAATAAGTGAGCTTCACTTTTCCTTAAAAAGAGGAGGTCTCTTGAAGTGTCTTAAAGAGATTGATACCCTCAATAACAGGGATGCAAGTGGGAGGTGGGAGATTGGCTATTCGAGTGTAAATTCTTCCTTAGTTCAGTACTAGATGGTTGGTCACATTCTCGCCTCTGTTCCATTTATTGTCAGTTCATCAAATTACAATGCAGTGTGAACCTTCAGGGTGCTCACCAGGGACAACTTAGTCACTAGACACTAAAGTCCAAGAAAACTGTTCCATTGGCCTTCATAAGGGCAAAACAAAAGTCCTATGAACTTTAGGATCAGAGAGTTGTTTTGTTGGATGATATTAATCTACTTGTCTCTATGCCAATATAATTACATGATATAATTATACATAGTTCTGAACTTATACATATATGCATATATAGACAAAAGGCTTCACAAAAGCTAAAGTGGGGAGAGCATAGAGAGACAGTAATTCACTAGATCTGTGAGCACTGCAGTTGGGGGGCAGGATGTAGCACAAGGAAGACGTGGCTTTCACAGTATGGAAAAGCGGCAGAAAACGCTAGTGAATGTAAGAAGTTACGTGACAAAATAATACTCTCTTCCAACAGCACAGAGCCCATGGGTTTACGGGAGGCTTGATAGCAAAGGCAGGGGTGTGTCTCTAGAAAGCAGTAATGAGTCAGAGGTCTCATCTTACCATGAGGGACAGTCAGTTCACCAGGTTTTTGTCTTTTATCCTTGTAATTAATACAGATGATAATCCAACTCTATTACGGGTATCTATGAAAGTCAACTGCTGGAACATGTTTAATTTTGATACTAACTGCTTTGAAAATGTAAGAATGCCATCTGAAAGTGTTTTTAAACTAATCTTAAAATGTGTAACAGTGTATATGTGATCTGCAGGCTGGCTCCATGTCCATGATTACTTCCAGGTTCTTCAAATGATCCAGATCAATGATAATCCTTGCATACTGTGGTTGAGCGTTGAGGACTAGAATAGTCTCTTGCCCGTGAGGCCTGCTCAATGCCTTCCAGGGTTATGATCCTGTCATCTTGCAAACAGTTCCACTAAGGACAACTCTGTATTTTCAGAGTTTTTTCATTTGTTTGTTTTGCATGGTGTGTGTGTGTGTTTTTACTACTAAAAACAACAGCAATCTGGGCTTTGGGATGGCTTGGTGAATAAGAATGCTCTCTATACAAACACAAGGACACCAACATCCCTATACAATGCCCAGTGTAGATGCTTCCATCTATAACCCCAGCATTGTGGTGTGTGGAAGAGTGTAGGTAAGACTTTTGGAGTAGCTCAAAGTTTAGTGACAAATTCTGTCTCCAGAGAGTAAGGTGGTAAGTGGTAGACCAGGGCATTGGATGTACTCCTGAGACTTCCCCATGTGTGTGGTTATAACACATGTCAGCAGACCACACACACACACACACACACACACACACTTAAAAAATTAAGAAAGACAAGAGCCTCTGTACATTTGTGTACCCCAACAGGCACTGACAGTAATATACATGCCTCCCTTATTTGATTTGTCTTTGATAAGACCCAAATTTTCTTCAAACCATGAAAGCTTGTTTATATTTTACTTCATGAAAGCAGGCACTCAGCTTAAGATACATATTTTACTCAACAAGCAAGCATTTTTATGAACACTCACCACAGAGTCAGATACTTATCCTCAAAAGATTCATAATTTAGGAGAAACATAAGGGAGAGAAGTGGTATCCACAGTTATTGTTATAATGACCTGTGATGGGGGACAGGCCCTGTGCCCGAAGCTTGGTTTGAACATTGAGATTGCTGACTTCACATGTCCAATGACAGGGTGTGAAGAGACACATCTCTTACTAAGTCTAGACCTTTGAGGTAAAAGGAGAGGGCTTCTCAGGAAGATTTTGTGATGTGCTAATCAGCCATGGAAAGCATCTGGAATCTGCACTGTGGTTACAGGCTAAGAGTTCCTGTAAATGGGCCCATGAGTACTTTGAATCTGGTCAAAAGAAGAAACATCCAGACTTTCTTATCAGCTTGTCTTGATCCATGGAATGAGATACAAGGAAAGATAGGTTTAATAGTTCAGTTGTCACACACACTTACAAAACATACCCACTGAGGAAACAAAAGTGAGGCCAGTACCCCAGGAGATTTGTACCGTGTGCTTGTCAACTGATGTGCCAAAAGGTTATTGAATCATCTTTTATCATAAGGGCCTTGGAAAAAGTTTCTTGGAGAAAAAAGTTCCTCAGGAGGCTCAGGGTAGGGCATTCAAGAGAATGAGTGTTTGCTAGTGTGTATGCTAGTGTGCGCAGAACTGTCCATAAGTACTCATGGTAGAGGCAGTGTGTAGTGCAGCCATCTGGGGACTCTGGGGCATAGTTTCAGAACTTTGTTGTGACTGGGAAGGAGAACCATTGCAGGGTGATACTGAGATATGAATTTTGGAAGATGGTTATTTAGAATGCTACCCAAGCTTTAATGAAAAAGAAAATAAGCAACCTCCTGATGAGTGATGGGCATTTGGCTTACTTAGTTAACCTCCCGCTAATGCAGTTTTAGGTTTATACTTTAAAATGATTATTTATTTTCAGTAGTATTTTGTTGTGTTTCTAGGAGTGTGTACTAAAAGCCGGGAAGGACATGGGACAGGAAAGAAGAGGAAAGAAGGGCAGAGAGAGAAAAGAAAAGGGAGTTGGGAGGGAGGGAGAATATAACAGAAAGAGGGAGAGAGAGAGGGAGAGAGAAACAGTCTGAGTGGTTTAAGGCTCCAGGCGTAAATGTCAGCCCTCAGCTCCAGCAGGGACTGGGTGTTGAGCTAGAAGAAGCCCACGACAGATCACCACAGAAAGGTCTGCTCCCCTGTGGGTCGGAAGAGGACCAGACTTCATTTTTGTTTTTAAGAATTGTTCCATTTAGCAAGGACAGGAAAAAAAATAGCAATAACACAATAGCAAAATAACAATAACACACAGAAGAGTGTCCTAGAAAGAGAGAGCTGAAATTCTCAAGAGAGGCTGGGCCCCAAGGGTTAGCCACAGTAAGCCAAGCCCTCATGTGTCTGTCACGCTAGCCTGCCTTTCTCTTACTCTGACTGAGAAATAAGAACTCGACACTTGAGGACAGGAGACCAGTACTAATCAGATATTTGTAATCTGTAGCCGCTGTTTCCTAACCAGGTTCCTCAGCAGCTTTCTCAGTCAGGGGTCTTTGTCTTCTTGCCCACATTGCAGGTAGCTCTCCTGGAAATCCTAGTGTGACATTGGAATCAGCTGCCATCCAACCATGGCCTCGGCTGCTGGAGGCAAGAGAAAAAGATCGATAGAAGGAACTGGTCTGCCGAGCAAAGGCTCATTTCTCAGAGCGGGAGGTTAGAGCGTTGGGAGGAGGGGGGTTTGATTAAAGGAAGCAAACCTTCCGTGACCGAGACAGCCAGAAGGCCCCCAGAAGCCTCTGAGGGCTTGAGGGAAGAGATATGAAGAAGTCCTGTAGATTTGTGACATCAAGATGTTAATGTTTTTAATCAAGATTCCTAGGTGACCCTTACAATTAACTCCCGGTCCAGTTGTCCTATTCTGTATCTTCAGCTGATTCTCTTTGAGCCCTCTCCCCGGCTCTTTCCCTGACGAGCACTTCTAAATTTGAGAAGTGTTTATGAGCCGCTACATTCAGCACTAATTTAATCGGAGTGCTTAATTCATTTCTTTCTCTTTTGTAGCTGATTGAAGAAAAAAAAAAAGAGGAAGCTATTTCAATCCAGGTTTTATCCTCTCGAGAGAAAGGGAGGTGATTTAAATATGTGGGGCACGGTATTTCTAAAACCTGGGCAAATAGCCTAATAAAATAATTCTGAGCATATGAATGTATTCACATTTCCTTCTTGCCAGGTGCAGCCCGTGGGAGCTGACTAGCTTCACGGATCAGTGTTCATTCAAGTGATGATAGGAAAATGATTATGAAGGCACCATTTTAGCAAATTAAAATATCAAGAGCATAATTCTGAATATAGCTCTTAATAATTTTGGGAGCCAGGGTGAGAACTGCACGAACTTAAAAAAAACGAAGTAAATGAATTTTAATTAAACACCCGGGTCACTATCAGACAACCTTTGAATTCAATGTAGAGATAGAGAGGAAAAGGGTAAGAAAGTTATTTAATAATGTGGCACTAATTACAGATTTTAAAACACGTTTAGCGTTATTCTTATCTTGTATTCTCTCACTCTCAGCTAGTACTAGTCAAAAAGTATGTGGGATCTTCATTCTCTGGCAGATGTGGTTAATTGTATGTCATCTATGATTCATCCCAGAAAGTGTGCTTCATTTATAGACGAGGGTATTCTGATATGGCCAACACACGTGATACTCACGTATTGGCAGGAAATTACCTATTACTTATTGGATAAGTCTACTGAGAGTATCAAGTTGACCTAGCAGTCTGAATTTACAAGGCCACGACCTTTGGCCATATTTCTAAAGGTTAAGTTTTTTAGATGAGAAAAATACTCAGCCACAGCCGCAATGGGCTTACAATCTGTGAGAGTCCATAGTCCTCTATCTAGCAGGTCTAGGGGAGAGGATAGCTAATGCTGGATTCCAGATAAAGTTGCTTAGTTTATTTTACAGCCATTTGATTTCATCCACTACAGAGCATAATAGGAAAGAGAGACAAAGTATGAATTCACGAAAATGGAGAAATTTGATAACGAAATGAAATAGTGGTGGCTGTCTGTCTCCTTAGTCCTCCACAGGAACAGAAAGAAGAAAGTGTCTTCAAGAAGCCTCTGACTTAGCTTGTACATCGTAGGTCAGGGATCCAGACAGGAGGCTAGAGAGGTGGCTCAGTGGTTAAGGGAGCCTGGGTTCGGTTCCCAGCAAGCCTGTGGTGGCTCAAAACTCCCTGTAAGTCCTGTAAGAGCTGGTATTCTCTTCTTCTGGTCTCTGTGGGCACCGAGCACACATATACTACACATACATATATGCAGACAAACACAGATTAACCTACCGACCCCAAGTAAGCAAGCAAACACACACACACACACACACACACACAAAAACCCTGTCAAAAAGATTCAGTCTCAAAAAGGTATTTTGAGGACCACTTTCAAAGTCATGCGCTTTCCTGACTAAATTCACCTTTCGGATCTAATTCTTTTAGTCCGCAAATGTTTCCTGTCTACTGCCTTCTTTTCTATTGTGTTTCACCGCAACCTGCTAGTGTCAGGATCATAAGTTTCATCAAAGCAAGCTGCACTGCACCATCCTTAGTGCTTTCTGCTGTGTGGAACCATTTGACCTAGAATGAACGCTAGGTCTTGGTTTCTCATGACTAACTCATGCTGTCTTAGTTCTGCGTTTCCTGAGGTCCCCATGGGGACCTCCCTGGAGGCTTTTTTTTTTTTTTTAACAATCTAGAGCTTCCCCATAAACAACACTACTCATTTTGGAAACCAACACAACTGATTTTATCAGGCAGGCAGTTTCAGTATGCTAATTAAGCTCTATTATTTTTGGGATATATCAGCCCTTGCTGAGTGAGCCCAGGACTCAAGCCAAACACAAGACACACACACACACACACACACACACACACACACACACTTTAAAAATATTCTTTAAGAAAGAAAACATGGAATTTCACCATTCTTTTTTCCTTCTTCCCACTCAACACATTTTCTTATAACCTTTCCTCATTTCCTGTAGAAACAGGTCTAGACTTGAAAGCTTGCTTCTTCTTGTGCACATGCATTTCATAGATTTCTAATCCAAAAGTTTCCATACCCTCAGACAAATAAAAAGGCAGAACCAGCTAAAAGAAAGCCCCACAGGCTGGCCAAAGCTGGGCGAAGACTCTTTTTGGCATTGCTTTGCTTCTGTAACCAATGCCCTGTTAGTTGCTTGGGGTAAAGCTGAGAAGGGACAGGTTCGCTTGGGATGAACTCGGGGGTTATCAGAAAAACCCAAACACCGAAGACTCTAAATCTGACACTCACGAGCCTTACAAAAGAATCAAAACAAAACAAAGTGATCCTGTTTTGGTAATCTTAGCTTTGCCCAGGTCACCAGCTTGGCTGGATACTTTTGTAGATGCCAGTATACCATGACATGGTTTCTAAAGGATCTCCAGGACTGGGGTTAGGGTGTGACGTGTTATATAACCAAAGTAGGGTGTTGTCAGCGCCTGATAACCAGCACCTCAGAGTTCTACTTTCTTCTGTCTAAAATATCTGGGGGCAGAATAAAATGGTTCTAGATATCATACATTAGATAGACTTCATTTTTTAAAAAATAAAATCTATCATTCATTACGTAACTTATTTCTTAATAGGTTCTGTTCTATTGTCTAGGTATGCACCTAATCTTTGTCAAGGCTGGTGAGGGGAGCAGAAAAAACATTTGCAAGGCAGACAGACATAAGAGCCAATGAGCTCTCTTAACTCTAAACTATGTAACAGCATATATAAACGGTATAAAAAGCCAAATGCATAAGCAGAAAATAGCAAGCATTATAGTTAGAAATGTATAGTAATTTATTTGAGACATAGATAAGGACATTGGCTCAGGAAACAACGTTTGGGGTTATGAGTGCTTGTTTCTCTGGCGCCTTATGGAAAAGGCTGGACTTCAGGTTCTGTTTAAAGGGAATGGTTAATTAAGGTCTGCCCACTAAGCAATCCACTTAGCCTTATGTTATATCAAGAGAACACTTAAGAGAGACTTTGCTGGACAGGCGAGATAGCTCATCTGTTAAGGTCACTTGCTGCTTATGTAGAGGACCTGGATTCAGTTCCCAGCATCCATACGGCAGCTCACAACCATGGATCTGATGCCTTCTTCTGACATCCTCGGGTGCCACACATGCATGCGATGCAAAAACATAGGCAAAAGTTTGCTTAAATATAGTCAGATCTACCTTTCCCCCGGGATTTATAATGATTCAAGAGAATCTGGGGAGTCTCAATGTGAATGGTGGCTCTGGTGAGAATCTAGTGAGTAAAAGGCCAAGGATGCACCCTCAGTAATTATTCTCTTATACTCCTTCTCAGATGATGGGCCGGAAGTACTATGTCTTTTCGAAAAGCTATAGGTAGAAAATGAATGGAAGGTAAACTATGGGTATGTTTTCAACCTAAGAGCCTACAGTCTGTCAATTATTCGTAACAATGATAACAATGAAGAGAGTTTCACCTCCTTTTAAGGTCCTCTTTTGTTGGGAGCCGACTCTTAGCCGAAAGCGGCTATCATCTTTACAGCCATCTCGAGCCATATACCCTGACAAGAGACTTGTTTTCAACAGCCCGCAACAGCTGAGCACACTCTGATAAACATCTTGTTTTACTGTTTAGTGCTGCTAGAAGCTAGATGCACGTGGTCTCCACGCTGCTAGGCGCATGACCTAGTGTCTTCAGCTGTGCTTATCCGTGAGGGCAAGACACATGGTAAAGGGTATAAATACCCAGGATTTCTTTTCAATAAGAGAGACTTGATCAGACTCTGTCTTGTCTCTATTTTTCGTGTTTCTTTCCCCTCCATCCCCACTCTCTCTCTCTTGCTAGACCCTGACCTGTGGACCGGAGCAGAAGAACGGGCCATTACAAAGTAGCAGAATGGGCCGTTACACTCTTACTCTGTTATCCCTTGCTTGCATGCCTGTGGGGCCAGAGGCTGACATCTTCTGTCCTTCTGAACCTCTCTTTGCCTTAGTTTTTGAGATGAGGTCTTTTACTGGTCTGGACCTCAGCAGTTAGACTAGGCTGGCTGAAAAGTGAGACCCAGGGATCTCCCTGGCTCTCTCTGCCTCTCAAATGCCACACCACACCCAGCATTTTTATACTGGCTGTAGAGATCTAACATTGGTCCTCATGCATACATGGCAAGGACTCCACCAGTTGAGCCATCTTCCCAGCTCGATTTTGTCTGTTATCTTAATTTGAACAAATGAAAACCTTAGCAGTGTTGACAAAGACAATATTCCCACGTAGGCTTTAATGAGATAACTAATTCACAAACTATAAATTAGAAGCACATCAGAAAGCCTGCTACTCTCCATGAAAGAATGTTTGTGATTCTCCCCAAAATTATTTTTTGGAACACAGACTGGAGTAGGTAGAAAAATGGCCACTGTAAGGTTTTTTTCTGCACCCTAATCCCTGTCTCCTGTGATTATGGGACTCCATATTGCACACAGTAGCAATGACTTCAGGTGGCCTTAAGACTGGTAATGAGCTTGCTTGAAAATAAGAGAAGACTTTCGGTTACCTGGGTAGACTTGGTGTAACCAGAGACTTCCTTATGAGTAGACAAGGGAGAGAGAAGCATGTGACCTGCTGCCGTTGGTTTTGAAGCTAGCCAGGGATGCACAGAGCTACAGGAACTGAAATGACCTCTACCCTAGAGTGTCAGAGAGGAATGCTGATACCTTAAGGTTTAGCTCAGTGAAGCTAGTGTCACATATTTACCTGTGGAATGTTGTTGCCATTTTTTATTATTTCAAGTCATTAAATTTGTGGTTATATGTTGTATAATGCTGGTGCCAGGACACGTTTTAAGATGATGGTGGTAGAGTAAATGATTAAGAACAAACTGTCCAGAAACCAAACCAAACCAAACACTAAACATTGTTTTTTTTTCCATCCACCTTATATAAAGACTCTCATCATGGCCAACTTCTAATTACCAGTGTGGCCACTCAACTCTGAGTTACAAAGAGATGTGCACAATCTCTCTGGAGGGGAATACATCAGCACACCACTGGACAAATTTGGTAAGTTGAGTGCTTAACCCTTTGGAATTTCATGACCCACATTAGTAGAGGCAGCTCTTCTGATAAGAGCCCTGCATACCTAACTCAATGTTCCAAATTAACTTGAGGGCATTTTCCCCTTGAATAATAGACACTAAGGCCAGTGACAGAACAACAGTTTCTGTTTTCTGTCACCCAGCCTAGACCTTTTCTCATGCTGAAAAACACTGAACCATTTTGTAAATAGATCTTCCTTCTAACCTTATTGTCTGTTTCATAACAGTGAAGGAAAATGAGAATAGGAAAGATAAATGAGAGAAACCGAGCTAGGGAGAAGAGCTGCAGAGTTTCTTCATTTCATCATTGACTGTATTCATTGTGCAAGACAGGGCACATGGTGTCAAGCAGCTCATAAAAGAATTATCTTTACTGACATCAAGGTCAGCTGATGTCAATACTGAGAGGTCCTTCTTTCCTTCCACAATCAATCCAAATCCAAACCACCTTGCTCCCAAAGAACCCACTTTGGAGTGTGAGGTGTTAGAATGGGTTAAACAGCCTTGTCTTGTGACTGCTGCCCCATAAAGTCTGTGCTCTGGGCTTCTCAGAAGCTTCAGGGAGTCTCTACTGAGCTTGTTAACTCCGTCCTTAGGGTAGAGGTGCTTTAATCTTGCTAATTGACTACATTTCTGTCTCTTCCTGTTTAGATAATTTCTTCTGGATGACTCTGCCTTTCCAGAGTAAATGTTCATTTTGTCTCCCTGCCCTTCCTCTAGATGGCGTCAAATGCTGGGGGTTTGGTGTCAGGGGACTCCTTGTAATTCTGTGTCACGAGGTTGGGCTTCCGTGAACACAGGCTCTTGCTCTGTGTATTCATTTTAGAATCCATGGTGAAGAAGTTATTATTTACCTGGTCACTGGCATCTATTAGCATGACATCGGCTCTATGTGGCCTTTAGAAAAGAACACACTGGCTGCCACTCCTGAGGTTTTCAGCTTCAGCCATTGCCCACAGCCTCATGTATCCTTTGATCTTGACACAGACTTCTTCCAGAATTCCGCCCCTTCCTCCACATCCATGTGTTCTTGTTGGCATATACTGGATGTGTGGATGTTCCGTGCAGAAAAGTGGCACACCTAATGCTCACAGGACACCCTTGGTGGTGTTTTCATAGTAACTGCATGTTGGGCACAAATGAACAGCTTCTTGGTCCTTGAACTTTTACCAAGGGAGTATCTGTAACTTCATCAGTCTAGGGTCTCCAAGATGTTAGGGGAAGAAGTTCAAGCTTGTTTGGTTGCTCTTGTATGATATTTCTCTAACCTGCACCATCCTGAAAGAGGTTGCTCTCTGTAGCTTCTTTTTACCTTTCTCATGGGGCACATCTCTTTCAGTGAGGCTCATGGTTAGCTTTCATAGTTGGCAGAACTTGCCTTTCAATGCAAATGAAGGAAATATTCACTAGGGAAGTAGCTTCTTTTTTTCTATAAGAAATTATAGAAAAATTGAGAAGTGGCCATTACCTAAGGTTGAAGTGTATTCTGTTTAGTGTGGATGTTAGTTACTTTCTGTTATTGTGATAAAACACCATCTGACCCCAAGCAACTTATGGGAGGAAGATTTATTTTGGCTTATGGCTCCAGATGGGGAGTCCGTAATGGTAGGAGAGGAAGGTCAGCAGGTGTCCGGGGCAGGGAACTGAGGGATCACACCTTCAACTACAAATGTGGAACAGAGAGTGTAAACTGGACATAGGCCAGACCTATGGGTTCTCAAAGCCCACCCCCAAGGACAAACTTCTTTCAGGAAGTTTCCACCACTTCCATAACTACCCCAAGCAGTGCCAACAAGAAACCAAACGTTCAAATCTATGACCCTAAAGGGGACATTTCTCATGCAAATCATCACAGTATGTATAAGGTACTAGGCTCAGTTGCCACCAGTGTGAAAAACCCAAACTGGAAATGAAAAAGGACATTAATTTAATATCTTAGCTATTCCTAATTTATCTGCTGAAAGAATTAATAATGAAGATGCAAAAATCCCCTTATTTTCTGACCAGGATCATTTCAGAACTTAAATAAAGCCTGCTGTGGTAGTACATTCTTACAATCTCAGTACTATAAAGCCAAGGCAGCAGGGTTGTGAGTTCTAGGTTACTCAGTGGGATTCTGTCTCAAAATAAAAACAACAACAACTACAATGACAAGGGACAAGGGGAAAGTGACTAAGTTCTGTTGAGCTTTCTGCCCAATGTGCTTGTATGTTAATTGGCTGGTTTTATTGGTATTAACGTTGTCTGATCCCAGTGTGCTAGCATTAATAGTATACTTTTAATAGGCAGAGGAACGTCAATATATCTCAGAGGCATTTTTCTCTATTCTGTAGTAATTTTTGTTTTGCCGGTTCTGTATGGATCACATCATTTTTGCAAGCAGCCCTTTTCACCTTTCCTCTTTCCCCTTTAGCACTATTCCACGTTTGTATTGAGCACATATTCCATAAAGTGGAGAATTATGTGGGAGTTATTTTTCTTCTAAGGTACAGTATCTCACACACAGTGGTGGCTCAGCTCATGAATGACGGCAGCAGTGGTTCAGCACATAGGCACTGACGAAGCAGACTCTATTTACCCATCAATGCCAGGTCTCTCGTGGGGGCATCCTGACTCAGCAGCAAGGCTGACTCATGAAGAAAGAGTCACAGCTGAGTGAACATTTCAATTGCAGAAATGGAACAGTCTCTTCCAGGCTGAAAATGTGAATGATGGATGTAAGGACTACTCAACCAGCTACGATTATTGGATGAGGTTCTGGGTCGATAACTTAATAAAATAAGATTATTTGGAATGGGGAAAGAATGCTTATTTTGGTAATGTCTGGACAGACATTTTAGTACCTACAATCCAAGACAAAAGCTGGCTTTTACTGTAAACAGAAACAATTATTCAGAATATTTTTTTTTCTTGAAATAAAGGCTCTCACCTTTCGTATTTATGGATCTGAAATGAAGTGCTGACAACCAAGTTGGCAGCTATCTTGTAAGCATGCCATTCTGTAAATCTGCTAGTGGTGCTGGTTGCTCGGGAGGGACTGTGCTGAGTTTATAGCAAAGGAAGACACTATAGCAGCCTTCCATCACAGTCTCTGTACTGCTCCTCAGAGGCCAAGGGAACCCTTAAACAGTACATGTCAACTCCACATTTTTGATGTCCTGACTACTCAATAGCAAGAGAAGTCAAGAGAGACAAATTAGTTACAGAGAGGAAAACTCCTCTGCAAACAAGCTGTGCCCATGACCGAGCGTTAAGCGGGAGCCTCAGAGTTCTGTAACTGTTAGATGAATACATTGGTAAAAGCAGACCAGGTTCTGGCACATGGAGAACAGTATTCACGTCCTCTCACGGTTACTGTCGTCACCATCATGGCCATTCCCACAGTGTATCGCCACCAGCTCCAGGCGGTTTTGTTAAAAGACGGAAAGTGTTCTACTTCCTCCAATCCCCTTTACTTTCAGCCCTGCGAAACAGAATTCTATGCTCTAATTCTCTGAGGTCACCATTTTAGGACTCAATATATAAATGGGACTTACCTATATCTGCCCTTTTGTGTGTGTCTCCTTTCACCTGACGTAATGTCGTCCATGTTTACCTATGGTTTTGCGAATGACGGAATTTCTTTCTTTTAAAAGGATGAGTAATTCCACCGTGTATGGATGCCACGCTTTCTTCACATCTTTTTCCGTGGATGGCCGTTTAGGTTAGGTCGATTCCTTATCTTAACTGCTGAGATTAGTGAGTGATTACAAGCAAATCAAATACCTCTTTGATATCCTGACATCAATTTCGGGACATAGATTCAGGCTGGGATTTCTGAGTCTTATGCTGTCTTTTTAAAAGTATTTATTTTATATGTATGAGTGTTTTGTCTGCATGGATACTGTTCCAACAGAGGTCAGAGGAGGGCATCAGATCTTTTGAAATCGGAATGACAGGTGGCTGTGCACTGCCAGATGGGTGCCGAGCACTGAACTGAAGTCCCCTACAAGAGGAGCAAGTGTTCATAACCACAGAGTCGCCTCTCTGGCCTCATCCTAAGCTATTCTAAATGCATTAATGCCCGTATACTGGAGTAAAACAACATAAGCAGGCAGAAAGGGAAAAGCTAGCCTATGCATTTCTGAAGAGAGGCATCATCAATAGTTTGGTGTACGTAAGTATTCTCAACATTACATTACGCTCCTTGCTATTTCATAAAGTAATTTTACTTTGGTTTAATTATATCATTGTCAACGTCTTAATATTTTGCATTGTCTATTCTGTTGTTTACTTAGTAGATCTTATAATTTTATGAGGTATTAGAATGAACACACACACAGGCACACCCACATGCACAGACACACAAACTCTCTCTGCCATTAAGAAAGCATTTGACTTCATTTAGCAGGATTTTCTTTCTGTTACATCCCATCAATCTTTGAGAAATTTATTTTATTTTTATTTTATTATCCAAGGAATGGATACATTTTCCCCTGGGCCAGGGACTGGCATTGGACCTGAGACTCAGCAGTACCTCATTTTCAAGGGAGCCATATTTGGATTGCTTCAACATTCCTGAAACAGGCTCACCAGCTAACGGCCATAGTTTTAGACATAGTATCGTTTCAAATAGGAATCTCTCTGGGTTGCACTCTTAAGGCTATGAGCATGATGTTTGGAAAAAATGAGTATCTCGCAATCTAGAATAGTTTTCCACTAATTTGTGAGTCTTTAACAACTGTTGGCCCTTCTGCTGTATTAGTAACTTACCTGTTATAATGACAGAGGTCTTTATCAAGGGTGATAATACATTTATGTCTTAGGCCAGAGTGAGTTTTATGGAGGCTTAGTTGAGAACTTACATCCTGATTATTTGAAATCTCCTTAGAACACTAAAATTCCAAATAAAGTATTACCAATTATTTGTAAGAGGAGGAGACCCCGATAGTTGACTGGGAGTGAGAAACCAACAGTATTTTGTATACAAGGAGGATTTGAAACACATCCCTAGGAAAACACAGAAGATAATAGAGAATTGAAGAACACACACTCTTAATCATATCACTTTTACCCAGGATATTAACATTACACTTTATTCTGACCTGTTAGAGGAGCTGTGTAGCCTCTATCTGGGAAAACATGACAGCACTGTATTTGGACTGAGTTTGGATATGTGTGAACTATATAAGGTGAGGCCAGTGTGGTGATTTAAGTAGGCTAACTGATTCTTCAGGCCATTCAGAATCTCTTTTCATGTTTATTAGTTCCAGCCACAGAAACCATCAATTGACAGGGAACTTATTTCAGTACCACTGTCTTGGAAGCATAGAGTCTTTGTTTTGTTTGTTTTTTGATTTTTTTTGTTTTTTGTCTTTTTCTTCTTTATTTAATATTTTATTTACATTTCAGATGTTATCCCCATTCATCCCTACACCCAGAAATACCCTATCACATCCCCCTCCTCCTGTTTCTATGAGAATGTGCCCCCACACACCCATCCACTCCTGCCTCCCTGGCCTTGACTTCCCCCACACTGGGGGAATCCAGCCTTCACGGGACCAAGGATCTCTCTCTCACCTATGTCCCACAAGGCCATCCTCCCCTACATATACAGCTGGAGCCATGAGTCCCTCCCTATGTGCTCCCAGGCTGGTGGTTTAGACCCTGGGAGTTCTGGTTGGTTGGTATTGTTGCTCTCCCCATGAGGCCACAAACCCTTTTAGCTCCTTCAGTCTTCTCTTTCACTCCTCCATTGGGAACCCCATGATCAGTTCAATGGTTAGCTGTGAGCATCCGCCTCTGTATATGTCAGACTCTAGCAGACCTCTAAGGACACAGCTGTATCAGGCTCCTGTCAGCATGCACTTCCTGGCATCCACATCAGTGTCTGCCTTTGGTGACTGTACACGGGCTGGATACCCAGATGGAACAGTCTCTGGATGGCACCTCCTTCAGTTTCTGTCCCACACTTTGTCTCCATATTTGTTCTAATGAGTATTTTGTTATTCCTTCTAAGAAGGACCAAAGCACCCACACTTTGGTCTTCCTTCTTCATGAGCTTCATATGGTCTGTGAGTTGTATCTTGGGCATTGGGAGTTTTTGGGTTAATATCCACTTATCAGTGAGTGCATACCATGCTTGTTCTTTTGTGATTGAGTTACCTTACTCAGGATGATATTCTCAAGTCCCATCCATTTGCCTAAGAATTTCATGAATTCATTGTTTTTAATAGCTGAGTAATACTCCATTGTGTAAATGTACCACATTTTTTGTATCCATTCCTCTGTTGAAGGACATCTGGGTTCTTTCTAGCTTCTGGATATTATAAATAAGACTGCTATGAACATAGTGGAGTATGTGTCCTTGTTATATGTTGGCACATCTTCTGGGTATATGCCCAAGAGTGATGTAGCTGGGTCCATCCCACAGGTAATGCTATATCCAGTTTTCTGAGGAACTGCCAGACTGATTTCCAGAGTGGTTGTATCGGCTTACAATCCTACCAACAATGGAGGAGTGTTCCTCTTTCTCCACATCCTCACCAGCATCTGCTATCACCTAAGTTTTTGATTTTAGCCATTCTGACTGGTGTGAGGTGGAATCTCTGCATGTGGGATGGATCCCCAGGTGGGACAGTCTCTGGATGGCCTTTCCTTCAGTCTCTGTTCCAGTCTTTGTCCCTGTATTTCCATTAGACAGGAATAATTCTGGATTAAAAGTTTGGAGATGGGTGGGTGGCCCCATTCATCAATGTGTGTGTGGGGGCATGTCTAACCTCTGGATATGGTCTCGACCAGTTCTCCTTTGTGGAGTATTTCAGCTACTTTCATCCCTGTGGGGTCCTGGGAGGCTCTTCCTTTCCTGGCATCTGGGACTTTCTGGTTGCTACCCCCAGTTCCCTGTCCATTTAGATTCTTTTTGATAAGAAATTTAGGATGTTGTAGAGCAGAACACTCATTGTCTGGCATAACAGACCCCATCACTTGTGTAGCTATAAGTCAATAATTATGTGCAAATGAAAAGCAACACACAAAATGAGTCACTGCCTGGGTGTGTTCTGACTCTTTCTTAGAAAGAGTGACTATTGGATAATGCAAACTTCATTTGAAAAACCTTCTGGTATGTTTTCCCTCACTATGAAATATTTAATCATACATGACTCTTGAGTTCTCATATGCGCATGTGCACATGTTCTAAGTCACTTCATTGCAACGCTAAATGTCTCTGAAGAACGAGGAACTAATGAGGAGTAGGGCCCGAATTCTGGAATGAATTATTCATGGAAAGGGACATCTGCAGAGCTCAGCGTCTAATAAAAACATAGGGCAAATAAGTAAATGTTTCCTTTTCGTACAGACATTGAAGGTTTTGTATAAGACAGATGTTATTACATTACCTGACTCGTTGTGACTACTAGGGAGTGAAGAATAAAACTCGCATTTTACTTTTTATGGTCATAAAGTTAAGCGATCTAATTTAATGTGCTCATTTAAATAACAGACATTTTAATAGTACTATAACCTAAGAGTCTGCTCATTAATGGAGAGTTCTGCAGAAATGGGAGATACTTCAGTTTATCTCTGCTGTCAAGATGCTAGTAGCTTTCTGAAAACAATTCTAAATGACCACAGTTACACGTGTAACACAAGTTCACTGGACCCCACAATGCCTAAGGTGCTTTTCACTTTAACATTCTATTATAAGACGGGTTTTTTTTTTTTTCTCAATGGAGCAGAGTATTTTCCAAATGGTTTGAGAAGGATTTTCTCATTTTTCTTTAATATTGCTAAGGAGATAATTTATATTTTTAAAGACTCTTTAAACTGCAAAAGCACTGTTGTGCCATCTGTGTAAGTGAACACGCAGAAGACATGAAGTCATCTGCTATAAATAAAAACCATTTTGTGTTTTTAAACCTGGGATTAGCCATGTCTTAACTGTACGACACTAAAATTTAGATGTTTGCTATATTTGAATAGCACAATAAAGGTGACCCAAAGTCATAAGAGAATTTCTTCAAAACTAAGTGTAGACTATTTAAAGCACACAGATCTTGACTCACTGGCTTTGGCAGGTCAGGAACTTTAGGAAATGCACAGCTTCTCAGATGTACAGATGCTGCCTGCTCAGACCATACTTGATGGTCTTAGACAGCTGTGACCGTTACTGCACCGTAACAGCACCAGTGAGCTCTGAGAATATAAAATAGTCAAGGCAGAACTGGCCATAAGTAGGGGCAATTAGACAGGAACAAGATAGAATGAGATTTGCACAATTTACTTATTATGATTGCATGTGTGTGCATGTACACATACGTGTTTCATGACACTGTACGGAAGTTAGAAGACAACTTTGTACAGCCGGTTTTCTTCTTTTCCCTTTATGTAGGATCCAGACATCAGACTCAGGTCAGCATTTATTATTATTTAAAGGAAATTAATTCCCTCATCATACAGTTGTTGAACATCTGTAAATTGGAGGATACAGTTTTTTTGTACTATAGAATATCAGGCTAAGTATTTCAATATGTAGTTACTAGTCATCTGCAGTTCCATATAAACTTTAATGAATTAAAACCCATAAACTAAAAATTCAATTTCTCAATCACACTGGCCATGTTTCAAGTATTCAGTGGCAAAATGTATCTAGTAGCTGCCATATTGGATGGAGCTATGAAAACGATTTACATCAGCACAGTAGCTCTCTCTGGCCAGGATAGTCCTGATGCTTTTTATGTTGGTTGTGGTTTAGGGGATTATGAATGAGTGATTTGAGAGTTTCAGGGAAGACCCCCCCCCAAGTGATCACAGAGAGTAGATCAAATCACACTGGGGTGGAGGTAAGGGCTTGGATTGAGATGTAGCTAGGACAGAGTGACAGAAAAAAGCAGCATGTGAAGTTAAGACAGGTATTTTTGTCCCAACAATGCAAAAGAGACTAACTAATAACATATAATTGAAGACAGCATGAGAAATTCTCCTCACAAAAAAAGGCATGACTCTGGGCCAAGGAAACATGGTGAGCAGACTAGGGTGAAGACTTGTGGACATGGAGCACCTGAAGCTGTTGGAATTCTATGTGAAGCCTCCAAGGCAGAGTTAGGACTCTTTTTTTCCTCTGAAGGAATTGGTAAACCATGAGACTTTTTTAAAGTAAGAAATGTGATCCAAATGTTATTTCGGGAAGATATATCTGGCAGAAGCCCGCAGACTGCATTGGGTGGGGAAGGAAGAAGTTGATAGACCATATTAAAGTGTGTTGAAGATAGACCATATGTGCAATTGTAAGAGACTCAACTTACTTTGGACACATACAATTGTGAACGTTGACTAAACTAAGATTACCTTGTAGTATCATTATTAGAATCCCTACTGACTCTTAAATGCCACATTTCTTTACCTCTCTCATTATCCTCACAATCGGAAGGGTACAGTGACATGCAATGCGATGGTCTTTGTTGATGCTGGGTGGTACCCTTCAGCCATAGCTTGCAGTCAGCCTTGGGATCAGAAGGGAACTAACCCACCCTTTATAGTGGGCAGTGATGATAAACTGTGCAGTCCAGTAAGAGTTGGGCAATAAACACATTTTCTACAGATTGCCTTGTCAACTTAGGGTGTGTTTGTCAGGACCTAACCCTACTGTAAGGGGAGGAGCATTACTGTTGAGGATCAGGACTGTTCTTACAGCTACACTCAGATCATGGTGTCAAAACTTTGCCCACAGAAACCACATAAATATGTCTACTTGCTTTTTGAAAAGACAAAACTAGGAAATAAAGACCCTATGGTGTCTGTGCAGTCATGCCAGGATCAGAGAGACCAATTCTTGCAGACTAGAGCTTAGAATTCTTGGTATACCAACAGTGTTTGCCATGCCACCACCTCTACCTTAAGCTACACACACTAATACTTTGAAAGAACTAAGTATTTTTATATTCATTCTTCCATTCTTGCTTTGCCATGGAGTTCATGTCACCCAAGAGAGAGGCGACTCGCTCTTCTTGAATTCCCTCCTACAGATTTTATGTAGCATGACCAATGATTTATGAACAAGAAAGCTGTCTACACGGTTACATTCTTACTATTTGAAGTGGGTAGTATGTCTGCCTTCAAGTTCAGACAATAAAAGCCTTCCTGCACCTTCAGTCCCTTACCACTGTTTGCTTTTCCTCCTAAAGCCATAATGAGCATCAACTCTGAGAGATACTGTTTGTACCATGGGTTGAATGTTTCTTGAGTATCTGGTAGTTTCCTGAGAACTTTTCACACAGTCTTATTTAACCTACCACCACCCTTTTAGTTAGAAGCTGTCATGTTCTATTTTTCCAGAGGCAGAAATGGGATCAGAAATTAAGAAACATACCTAGTCATTTAAGAAATTAACATGGGATGTCAATTCGAATGATCAACCTTACAACCTTACAATGTCAACCTAAAACCATTAACTAGTGTGTTTGGTCTTTCCTAGAATAACAAAGGCTCCCGGTGTGTTAGTGATTAGAAATTGTACTTTTTCACCAACTCCCTTGGTAAGAGTTTCAGGATTACATTTATGAGTGGTAAACAGAATAAAGGACAGAGTATCCATAGACACAGTGTGCTCCTTGTAGACATCTTACGACCTCTGAAACCTCAGCCAGTGAATGGCTCTTTAGTGAACTGCCAGCTGAGAATCCCCAGGCTGAATCACACTTCCAAGTTTGAGACATATCTACGACCATTTTTTTTCCTAGTCTTTCATATCAAAAAGTTCTGATGTTGAACAACAAACTCACCCAAGCAAAAAGAACACCCCCCCCACACACACACACGCATAAAATAACAAATTATTTGGGAATAGCTTGCAAGTGGTGAAATAATTATTTGAGATGTAACCTAGCAATACAGTTGATGAAGAAAACATGCACTTTGTAGATAGCTCGTATACTATAGTATGGAGAAATGGCTGTAAGGTCAAAATTGCTCAAAGCATGCACGCAACGGACTGAGAGACACACACACAGCAAGAGAGGATTATGGAGCTGCTGCGATTCCATGAGCTGGGTGTGGAATGTGGTAAAGAAATCTGTTGTTATAATGTCATGTTTGTATATATTCACACTTAGGCTTGGACATGCATCTATTCTAGGAACTCGGTAAAATAACCAGAGGGGATGGAAATTCCTGCCTAGACTTGGTTTTGAGACATGCTTCCTCTATTCTCAACACCCATCACGTGAGAAACGGCAGCTCGAGCACAGACTTGGCAGGCAGAGCCTGTTCATGTTTTCTTAAACACTCTTCCTTTCTCTGCAGTCGTACCTATTTTGAGAGAACGAAGGAGCCTCACACTTGCTGCCCAGACTTCCGAAGGGCATTGAAGACTTGTTTGGAGCACATAATTTATGCTGTGCTGACAAATAGCAGAGACTGTAAATGCTGCCCAGAGACTCTACGCTGTCTGCTGACCAGGACCCCATTAAAATGCAGTATTTCATTGACAACGTTTTCTAAGTAGGTTTGAGAGGATAATACCTTGTTTGAATAATAATATGGCACATTTTACTATTCAAAGCACTTTATCACAAATCACCTCTCTCATTTCATTTTTTAAAGCACAAGGAAGATATGACCAGGATTATTACCTATGGGTAGTTAGAAGCTCAGAAAAGTCAAGGAAGTCACAAGGCAGGCTCTCAGGACAGCTGAGGTTTCCAACTGCGACTCTTCCTTCCCAGGTCAGTTGAGCAGTCTAAGAAGCATGTGCAGGCTCCAGTACCATGGGTAGAATACTGAATTTCCAGGCACATTTCCAGACTCTTCCATTTCCATAGCTTGCTTCTAGTATCATTTAGACTTTGTGGCCATGTAGGGAATTACAAAACAAAAGCTCATAATTCAACCTAGTCTTTTAGTAAAGAAGTTTAAAAATCCAACTAGAAAAGTACACGAATAACTTAAAAGACATTTCTTGTTCTTTGTTTGCTTGCTTATTCATTCATAGACAGGAACTTACCATGTAGCCCCATCTGGCCTGGAACTTATTATATACACAGGCTGGCCTTGCTTGATCTTCTAAGTCTGTTGTGTCAGCCTCCAAAGGGCTACAAATACAGATGTGCATTTCTACGTTTGGTTAGCATATTGATTTTGAGAGATTTTTTTTTTTTCTTGAGACAGGGTTTCTCTGTGTACCCCTGGCTATCCTGGAACTCACTCTGTAGACCAGGCTGGCCCTGAACTCAGAAATCTGCCTGCCTCTGCCTCCCAAGTGCTGAGATTAAAGGTGTGCGCCACCACTGCCTGGCCCCGAGAGATTCTTTTAGTAATTTTATTTTAACATTTCATTGAATATATATACTATATATATACTATATATATACTATGTATGTGTGTATATACATATACATTTACTAATATGTAATGAACCCATGCTTGTGTACATATGTCTATATGCTAGAGAAGTAACAGGATGTTCTAGTTTGGTGTCTGGTTCTGTGATAGATGTTATGACCAAAAACAACATTGGGGACAAAAGGGTCCATTTCAGCTTACAGGTCCCTGCCAACCATCCAAGCTGAGGTAGAAACTCTGTGCAGGAACTTGGAGGTAGGAATTGAAGCAGAGACCATACAGAGATGCTGCTTACTGGCTGGTTCCCAAGCTCATGTTCAGCTATCTTTCTTTTACAGCCCAGGTGTGCCTACCTGAAGATGGGACTGCTCCCCATGGACTGGACATGCCTATGCCAATCACCCCCGACAGACACTCTCATAGGCCAGTCTGACAGATTCAGTTCCTCAGTGGAGAGTCTCCCTTTCCGAGTGTATCAAGTTGACAATCAAGATCAGCCATCACACATGGAATTGTTATTTTCTTATACTATTTTTTTAACCTATTAATACTTCTGCTCTGCTCATAATCCTTTTTTCCCATAGCCCCACATTAACAACATATTCATCAACCTTTGTATCTTGCCGTGTTCATATAATTGCAAACAAAAATTAATATAATGTGCATATACTTTCATATCTATGTTATTGTATACTAGCAATAAAGTTTTGGTCATTTCTTACAATCAGGAGAGAATATCATAAAAATTCACTGAAATTTACTTAACAATGCTCATGAAAAGACTTTTATCATATATAGACTAGTTGTATTTTCTAGTCTCTGGTGGCTGATTATAATTCCATACTAAGGCAAAACTTATGCTTATAACCATTTGCTTCTCAACAAGCATTTATTTGATCTAGGTCTTGGATTTTTGGGTTTGTTTGTTTGCCTTTACCACTTGAAATAATTCTACATGAAATATATTCAAGTGATACCTCATGAAATATTCTCATATAAGTTTGTTTTCATTTCTGTAGGAGAAAGTGTTCTCAATCCTGTGGATTTTGACACATTGCTCTCTAAAAGAAATTGGAATGCTTCAATTTTGTTCCGATATTGTATCTTAGTTCCTACTTTTATTCAATCTATGCTGTTTTCTTTTATTCAGGTCAATACAAGTATTCTAATTTCCATTTCCTTTCTGATAAAGTAATCATTATATTTTTCTGTCATCGCTAAGTTCCTACTGTTAATCAGTCTGTGCTTATTTGGACACCATTGCTGGTTATTAGGACTTGTTTGTCTTTTGGGGGAGTTGATGTCATTATTGCCCTGGTGCACTCATAATCATGTTGCTCAGCTTTCTGACTACTAAGATTATGACCCTGTACCACAAAGCTTGCTTAGCCATCTCAATTTGTTCTGTGAAGTTGGACAACCACCCCATGTCTCTATGACAGGCACTTTCCATCTATCCCTTGCCTCCTCTTTGTGCGTCAAGCTCATTGTCGATTATTTCATTACCCAATATTATCCTATTTTGAGTGAATTCTTGGGCTCTATATGTTGTCTTTGTAATTTAACTTTTCTAAAGTACAAGGTGCCTGTCTTTTGTTTCATAACCATTTTGGTTAAACTTGAACAAAAGGTTTCTATGATCTTTTGAAAAACTTAAGTATTTATTGAAGTTTAGTAACTTTTAATTCCTCTGGATTCAATGCTTCAGTGACTCAAGTAACTGTGTGTGATTAAATAATGCATCTTTTTCCAATGAATGGAATTATTATCTTGTTTCATATATCCCAGGATTCTGCCATTAGAATCCATGGTGCTTACTTAAAAAATTATTATTGAAATTGAAGGAAAACATTTGAGTTAACTGTCTGGCATCACAATCGCTAGACAACTCGACAGGTAACTTCAAAGGGCTGCTCTTAAAAATCTAAATGTTCTTTTAAATTAAAGGGATTTGTGCCAATTAGTTACATTTTAGAGACAAAGGAAGACACTACAAAACAAGAATGGGACATAACTCGCATTCAAATAAGTCAGGTATAAGTGAGTCTGAGAGCTAAGTTACTTAGCAGAGTATGTTTCTAAATGTCACATGATGATCATGGCCACATTAATAATGTTAGCAAAACAGAGGCTCGTAAGCATGCTGCCCAGTATATACACTGTTGGTATTTGTTCTATGTGGACCCATTCTTCTCTGCCCCCAGGCCCCACCCCCATTCCCAAGCACCTATAGCATCCTAGTCTTCTACTTGTTTTAACTCTAGGATGTGATAGGTAGCTATCAGCTCTGAAATTGCTTCCATGGTAACATTAGATTTATAAACACTAGAGAATCAAGATACACCTTCGTCAGCAAAGAATTTGACAAAGTCTTGGCATATCCTTGCATGTGGAAGAAAGACAGGCTGGATGCACACATCCTAAGTATGTCAAAAGCCCATATCCTAAAGCTACAGTTTAGTTAGCTGAAATTCTGGATTCTTGTACCGCCACATTCTCTCTTTGGCCGTCAGTTTAATGTTTTGTGGCAGTCTTGAATGATAATACTGAGAGAAGAGTCTTTACAGTTCTAGATAGCTCAAGCATTGGGACCAATGTTGTGGCAGGGAGAGGGTACACTGCTCAAATCCACCTCACTAGATTATACCTCGGTGGTGATGTTTGCCTAGAGGGTTAGGAACTCTCATGCTTCATACTTACTCAAAGAAAATATGTCACATAAACAGTGCATTTGAATGAGAGCGATGTTACGAAGGAACTTATGCATTTGTGCTGTGTGTTTCAGTTACAAATGAGTTGTATATCCTGGCCAGAAGTACTTAAGTAGATATGGAGACGGTACCAGCGACTATATGTTTATATGTAGTTTGTGTTCCAGATCAGTTGATAATAGTTCAAATTAGTGCTAACTATAACTCAGGCACTACTGGAACTTTCTAGGAGAAAGGAAAAAAAATAAGATGCCATATCTAACATCAAGAAACTTAGAGTTAATGGGGAAGACAGGGTCAGAAAATATATCATGCTGAGATGTTCACATGGAGTAGGGATGCTGGATATGATTGCTTAGGTATCATGCATACAGCGCATGGCTGAGTTTTATGGTACATGTCTGTAATGTCAGAATTCAGGAAGTCATGTCAGGAGAATCAGAAGTTCAAGGTCAGCCTAGACTATCTAGGGAATTTAAAGGGAGTCAGAGTCATGTCAACACCTATCTCCAAATAAGTAAAAAATAAGAACAATAAGTCTTTGTGCTTGCCTCGCTATGGACCATGAAATATGTCAATGGATTTTTGTTTTCCTTTACAGCACCTTTCCTTGCAAGGTGTTTCCTATAGTCCTTGAACTTAGACATGTAAGAGTAAGGATGTGAACCACTCCCATACTTGCTGTGGGGTTTAAAGGCCACCAATTTATGACGAATAGTGGCCAAGCATCAAGAGTTTCCCGACTGGCATTCAAAGAACAGTAAGGATTGCTTAAGGAAATCTAATTACTTATAAAATGGTCCCAGGCAACACGTTTGGCTTCTTTGATGGTAATTAGCACCAATCTATAATAGAGAAAGGCAGGCTACTCCAGAGTCTCTGTTCTTACTGCTACAGAAGGAATCAAAATAAACAAGCGAGTGAGTGAGGGTAACAGGTTCCTTTCCTGTGCAAGTGGGAGCTCAGACAAATCCCCCACCTGTCCCTCTGCTTTAGTCTCCTTTCAGAAGGCAAAGCCCGCTCAATCCATCACACGGTGGCTTGGAAATGAGTTCCCTGATGTTGGGGAGGCCTCCCTTGGACTTAGTGTGTGTTTTAGAGGATCTTAAATTGTATTCCCCATTTTCAAAAGGAGCAAACCTGAAAAAAAAACCCTCAGGGTGAAGGGACACTAAAAATGTTAAGAAATTTTCTCATATTGTTTTCTTCCTGTAGAATCTCACAATGTGTGCTTTGTCCTAGATGGCTATCACTCTGTTTAAGAAGCCACGGTCTGTAATTGTGCTAGAGGGATATCACTCTGTTTAAGAAGCTATGGTCTGTAATTATAAGAACAAAGAACTTTTCACATAAAACACCTATTAACATCACTGGGTACTTGAAAAACACTATTTTAGACAATATAATATAATGTATCCATCTTGACAGATATTCATGATGTAATTGCTAGGAAGTTTGTTTGTGATGTTAAGTATTTAGTTTTATTTCACTGTGGCTGAGGTCATCATCATCATTGTCATCATCAAGTATTATTGACACAGGACCTCTTTCTATATCTCTGACTGGTCTGGAATATCCCATGTAGACCAGGATGACTTTGAATTCACAGAGATCCAGCTACCTCTGTCTCCTGTCTTTTTCTTTTTTCAGATTTATTTTAATTTTCTGTGGATATTTGTGTCTATGTACACGTATGCTACATGTATGTTACATATGTAACAGAGGCCAGGGGAAGGTATTCGATCTCTTGGAGCTGGAATTACAGGTAGTTGTAATCTACTAGAACTGGGTGCTGTGATCTGAACTCAATTCCTCTGGAAAAGCGGCAAGTGCTTTCGCTGCTGAACCAGCACCTCTCCAGGCCTTAGGTTTCTTTCTTTTAAAAGCTTGACATCATTACATAGACAACCTGTATCTTGCCAGAGGAGAAAATGTATAGTGGAGAAAAGGACCTCGAAAGAAGGAAATGAGAAGTGTGTGTGTGTGTGTGTGTATGTGTGTGTGTGTATACACAAGTTCACACATGTGTTTGGAAAAATTGGATGAGATGTGTGAACAGGCTGCAATTTTCTTCCTCTCAGCATTTAGGTTCATTAAGAACATAAATGTCACTATTCATAGAATTTAAAATAACATGCAATATAATTAAAACCAATTCGAGACGCCTTTGGCAGCCATCAGGGTTTAGATACTTTCCAGATTCACGCAACATTGTACATTTCGGTGTCTTTTTAACATGGTCGGCATTGCTTTGAAGGACTGACTTTGCAGCAGGTATAAATGTGTACCCTCTCTTTTATAGTTCAATGGGAACAGAGAGGTTGAGGACTTGCCCAAGGCCTCAGAAGAAACAAGAGAGGAAATCAGGGGACTAATTTTCTAGACTCCATTTATAGAAGAGATTATGAAACGATGCTTCACGTCATGAAAGCTTAAAATATTTGATATGGTCCCCTTACCTTGTACGGGCTTTTTCTACAACTGTCCCTTTCTTCTACAGCCTTTCCCAATGACTGTACCCCTGGCACTCCACCGGCAGCAGCCCATCCTTCTTCTCTTGGCTCAGCTTAGACTTTCTGTACTCCTTGCCTTTGGCTCGTGCTGAACACAGCGACCTTCTCTCTACCTGCAACCCGCGTTGCTGACCTCCAGCTCAGTGAACTTTTTCATTTACATGCGCAGTCAAATTAAATTTGCCCGGCCTTTGAAAACTTACATCTGTTGAGTGTATAATTTGTATCGCCATTTGTTCCACAGATGTGTAACAAGACAAATACCTGTCCAGGCTTACACGGGATTCAGAAATGCTTACGTTAATCATGCTGGTGGAAAGAGGTTAGGGCCATACAATAAATCAGTCTCCGAATGGTTTCACTTGGAAGGGCCTGGGAGAACAGGGTTATTTTTATCCTAGGATGCTTTTAATTTGAATCAAAAATGCTTTACCACATGTTCTGCCACAAGTTCAAAAGGATTGGTAACAAACATTTAATCTTTTTCTTCTCGGATTGGCGCTAAGCCCTCATCAAAAAGCGAATGCAGTCGGGCGGCTTATCTCCACTGAGCTGCTTCCCTTAATGTGTTCCTAATTATAGTCATATATATTGCCCACTGTGGCCGATTGAACAATATGGCAGTGATTTCTTTACAGGCCTCCCTGCTCTTTGAACTGTGAGTACAGAGGGTTAGAGCAGAGCCAGATCAATGGGATTTGAGTGCTGGCAAATCAAGCCAGATGCGATCTTTAGAGAGTACGTTTCCAGCTGTTTCCCAGAAAAGGACTTTAACAGACAGCTGGGGATCTTATCATTCTCGTCCCTAGTGTCACCCTCATCATCTCCACGACACGCACTCCCAAATCTCTACAGACTGTGCATCTATTCTCACTTCTTCCTAAATCATTACCCATCACAGAGTCTCTCCAGCACTCGAGATGGTGACTGGGTAACATAGATAAGCCCATGACTGATGATGTGAGAAAGAAACCGAAGCCATAGTACACAGACACCATGTATTCATCAATGCTCCATGACATGCAGCTGAAAGCAATGGCCAACATTTATTCTCAAGGTAGCAAATGCTCACATCCCCATGTATTTATAAGGGGGCGATAACGTAATCCTCATCTTGGGGGACAAATGGTACTTATTGCTTTGTGGCTACATCTTTGTATCTTTCATAACACCATGGCATGTAGTAGCCAATAAGTCTTTCTGCCTTATAAAAACACTGGTGCTGTAGCAGAAGAGAATGAATTTAATAAATCCCAAAGATGTTGCTGTGGCCTTGAAGAGACTCTCAGTCTAAGATCTAATACATGATTCATGAGAATTATTACTTTAGTTCGTTTGAGAATCATTTGAATGAGAGGGTTGTTCAATAGTGGAAGGACTCACAGGGATTTCCACTTCAGTGTTAGCTGTCTGTGTGCAGTGATTGATACCTCCTCCAAAAGCCACACTTATTTACCTCAGTCACTTCTAGTTTTCACTGGTGTCTTAAGTCCTGCTTCTAGCCTTCCCTTCCAGAACTTTCTCTGGGTGTCTCCTATCCAGAAAGTTATTATATGTCCACATCTAAGGAACTTGAGGAGAGCCAGGACTAGTCAACTTTAGTTCAATGTACTCTGTTGTCACCTGAATCATGTTAGTCAGGTAAAAATAAAAGAAGGGGTTGGCATGGTAGGTTCAAGTCAAGAGTATGCAAGTGATTAATGGCTGCAGAATGCTGTTAATTGAGAGACAGGAAAACCTGACTCGGGGTCAATGATAATACCAAAAGAAATCGGGGGGGGGGGGGTAAGAGCCGGGGGCGGGGGGCTGTGCAGGAGACACCTGGAAAAGCTTCATTCACACCTTGTTCAAATCACTCTCTCGTTGTATTTCTAGATTTTTTTGTTTTGTTTTGTTTTAGTTTGTAAATTCCCAGGACAAGAATCAGCAGAAGCCTGTTGATCTTCATGTAATCCTTAATATTTCTAACTTGAGAAAAGCTAGCTAAATATGCATATATATATATATATATATATGATAAGTAAATCAATAAAATAAGCAAGTAAAATGAACATTTACTCTTTATATAGAATATATTTACTCATATATAGAGGTTTGCATAATAGGTATTTTATACATGTTTCACAGATTACAATTTCTAGTTTTACCTCTCCTTACTTGTAAAGTTCTTATAGATATTTTAACCCCTGGTTCTTTGTTTGCTTATTTGTTTGTTTTAGTTTTTTGTTTGTTTTGTTTTTTTTGAGGCAGGGTCTCTCCCTATGCACATCTATCCTTGGACTTACTATGTGGACTAGTCTGGCTTTGAACTCACAGATATCTACATGCCTCTGCTTCCCTAATGTTGAGGTTATAAGCATGGCCCAGCAAGCTGGACTGGGCCCCAGTACTTACAAGTTACAAAACAAAACTAAACTCCTTTTTGGAAACTGAAATATATCGTTCATCACTCTTGTACAATGTTCTTTCAGAGTGTTTTTCAGAACGCGCTTGGCACACATGAGTGGTAAATCATGGGTGTTTGACTTAATTTAGTCAAACTCAAAGTTCTAGGGACTGCACAACTTTACATGAGAACAAAGGAAAATAATGGCATATGTTAGTATATAGACAATAACTGAATGTGGTTAAAAATCACAAAACACAACACCTTTTCCTCAGATCACACACATAGTAAATCTGTTTGATGCTGTGATCTCAGTATTTTTAACTGAGTACTCTTATTGGTTACAAAGTTCTCAGGCATATATTCTTAGTACATGTATATTTATTCCTAGATTATAAATATACAACTCTTAGGATTTCTTTTCATATTTAACTTTATTTTGCTTTAGAGAAAAATAACTTTCAGTAGCAATTAAAATGGCCTTTGTTCATAAGCCAATGGCTTGTCTCGCTCCTTTCATGGGTGTGCATACTCCTTTTGGAATGGACTGTGGCTCTCAGGAAGGATCTGCAAGTCTTGCTTATAATTATTGCCAGCTACAAATTTTCTCTCTTCTTTAAGATGCAAGCACAGCATAAAAGCAGCACAGAGGCTGTCCTTGGCTGTGCAGGGAATGTTCCAGAACTTTGCCTGTGCAAGGGAGGAGGTGAGATCACCGAGTCGAAGTATGGGTTTTAAGGCCTCTACAGTGACTCTCCCTAGCCGACACTTTAAGTACTATAATAGAGGTATCTCTGCAGTAGGTTTAAGAAAACTAGGGACTTCTGGGGACTGTATGAAGCCACCCTTACCCTACTCAAGTAGGTGATTTGCAAAACTAAGAAGTGAAACTAATATTCACTATGGGTCTATTATGGTGCCTCCTTGTTCAGGGGCCATAAGTTGGTGAGCCAGTCAGCTTGTGAAGCTGTATGGTAACTTCTGTGGAGAAAGCGCAGGCAATGTGATCAGGCATAGGTGAATTGGTCGGTGACTGTATTTTTCAGCTTAGTGAGTGAATACAGACATGGCTGCTGCATATACTGTCTCTATAATTGAAAATACTCTTTTAAGCATATAAAGAAAATAGATATATTTCTGAAAACTATTGTAGGAAACTCTTTGAATTTGATTTGCTAGAGTAATCTCACAAATCAGGCTATGTGTGGGTTTGGGGAAATATATGTTGTCCTGGGAAGAATTATTTAAAGACCAACTCACACTAGCTAGCCGTTAAGGATTCATCTTTCTCTTTTTAAGTCTGACTTTGGAAGGATGGACAGTATGTATTTAAAAAAAATTTTCGACTTTCTCTTCCTAGGGCATACCAGTTCTTACTGCTTATATAAACACTCTAGTTTATGCCAACAGAGTTGTCATCATTCTGCAAAATCTTCCATTATCATTTTGATGGAAAATTAAGTCTAATTTAATCCAACAATTATCCATCGATCCTCTGACTTTTACCTTACATAATACAGAACATGCATGCACTTTACAGGAAAACTGGAGCTCTCTAAGATGTGCTGTAAATCATCTGCAGTTTTATGAAAAGGAAAGCCAGGCACGTTAATGGAGTTTGTTTTTATAAACATGAAGTGTTTGGGCATGTTTGATTTTTCAGTTGGGCTGCTCAGCCAAGCTTAGTTAACACCTTGTAAAAAGTGAGTTGCTTCTTATTTCCTTAATGGAAACCAGCGAGAGTTAGAGTTAAGATCCCAGTATCAGCTGGAGGCCTTGTGCAGAGCTCCTTAAACCACAGGTTGGGTCTAGGATGCAAATCCATCTGGATACTTGAGACCAGAAAGCGTGTTTCTCCAGGGAATTTAAACTCTCTGCCGGTCAATCTTAGACATGTCAACTATCTAAAAGCTGATCTTTGTTTCTGATTGCTAGACTGTAAGAAAGGTTCTCTTGATAAGACATTTATATCTTAATAAGTCCTTGCAACCTGGAGCGGGATCATCATTTTTACAATCCGTTTGGCCTTCAGAACATGCCATATTTCTGCATCTGTGTAGCTATCACTTTTCTTAGTAATACAATGTTAACTTAAGAATGTGATAAGACCGGAAGTACGCTGGAACTTTTACTTGTTCTGTGGCCTTAACAAGCCGCAGCTGTATCTGCAGCTGGGCATTGAAGGAACTTGGTCCTAGCCTCTCCCCGGCATCCTTTTTCAACTAGATCAAAAGGAAATAGACCAGGCAGAAGGTTTCTATAGGCATCAAAGCCTATAGAAATCTGTGGGAACCAGTATTTCCGTTTGGATCACTTTAGCCTCATCAGACTGAAGGTTTTTCTAGTGGGAACGAGGTTTCGAAGTCAGCTAGTTTGGAAAGCCTTTTACCTTCATCAACCTCTCCTCACACACTTACCAAAGGGACACGGCGTCAAAAAGTTGTCCGCTCTCCTCAGCGTGCTCCGCTCCTTTGTCAGTTCCTCCTTTTACCAATTGTTCAACAAGTTAAGTACCACCGCTGATTGCTTAGAAGGGGTCTCCACTGAAGGTAGCTCGACGTGCATTTAATAAACTGCAAATGTGCCGGGCTGTGGTGGCGCTTGCCTTTAATCCCAGCACTTGGGAGGCAGAGGCAGGCGGATTTCTGAGTTCAAGAGTTCGAGGCTAGCCTGGTCCACAGAGTGAGTTCCAGGACAGCCAGGGCTACACAGAGAAGCCCTGTCTCGAAAAGCCAAAAAAAAAAAAAAAAAAAAAAACCAAAAAAACAAATGTCTGCAGTTTTCAACACAGCTCACACTAGAGACAACTGTACGAGGGGAATAAATATTTGTGAGGAGTGGAGGAAGCCCCATGGGAGTTAGGTCCTGAAAAAATGTGTGCTAGTTACAGGGCATGGCCGCATCAAGTACTGCAAAGCCTCTGACCCATGGAAAAATGGTGAATCCTTCCCTGAGCTAGGCTCAGGAAACTGGCAAAGACTTCCCTCCTGGTCCTGGTGCTAGTGTTCATAGTATGGACAGAAAATGTCCACCGTAACTTTCCCCCTCCATCCCCTGCCTGAAGACTGATCCCCTCCAGAGACTCCTCCTATTAAGATTACCTAAACATGTCTCCTTGATCCAGCTATATGCCAGAAGCTCTCCTCCTTCTCTATATTTAATAACCCCACTTCACTGTTCAACTATATCTAAAGCATGCTGTGCTTCTGGGGTGCTGTTGTTTTTTCATCAGATGACCCAGTCCATCTATCTCCAGGTTTGTGTGTCTGTGTGTCTATCAGTGTTTTGTCTTTTCCTTTCTCTACTGCCCCAGTCAGATCAACTTTCCAGAAGCAAGTAAGGACACGGCAAATATATGAATAATATTTTCTAGACTAGATTAAAATGAAAACGGTTTCATTGATTTGGTATAATCATTTGCTTCTCCCTATGGCTAAATTCAACTCATGGGTAATTTAATGGATGGACCTATACCTTAGACAAATGTTGAGAAACACCTTTTCTTTTTTTTTTTTTTTAAACTTTCGTGGTTTCATGGCCATTTCAGTTCATGCTTATTGTAATTTCATTGTAATCTGTCATGGCTATGTGAGGCATTGAATCAAGTACATACATAATCAGCTTCTCGTGGGCACTCAGGGTTATCCGGATTTCTGCAGTTGTCACAATAACTGAGGTTTTCAGCTCTGCTCTTCTCTGTCAACTAATTTGACATGTTAGATTTATCTCCTCGAGTCAGTGGTTTTAATCATTGCTTCCCTCATTTAGAAGCCTATGATTTCTTTTTCCAAGCATATTCGATCAACTTTAGAATTCTTACTAATGTCAAGGGTCCTCTTATAGTATATTTCTAAACCACAGACTCTACCTTTGACTTTCTAGTTAAAGAAACCCAATTTTGGTTTTTTGTTTGTTTGTTTTTTGTCTCTCATGAATCTGAAGACATTCATTAAAAAAAAACAAATTTCACAACATGTGATTTGGAGATGATTATTTTTTTGGGGAAAAACACTAAAAGCAAATTCAACAAAAGAAAGATAAGTGTCAAAACAACATCAACTTTAAAAACATTTTCACCCAAGAACTCTCTCAAAAGTGTGAATGGCAGCACAGAAGATGGGATAAAACAGGTATATATCAGATAACTAATCGTGAGTGAATACCAAACAACACAAAGGACTCCTGCAGGCAGAAAACAATTCAAATAAAGAAAAATCAAACAATACTGTTAAATGTGCTCAAAGAACCTGAGTAGACATCTCCCCAAAGATCTTATACATAAGAAAATTAGATGTAGAATCACTGAATATTCGGGAAATAGACACCAAAACCACCAAATAGGAGCTTGTATCCACTAGGATAGCTTCTGTAAAAACACAAAAGCAAAACTATAAAAACATATATGTTCACGGTGATGTGGAGAAACGGCAGCCCATGGGCAATGTTCATGGGAGTATGAAATGGTGGGGCCATAAAGCCAAACACTACAGTGTTTTCCTCCAGAAATTAAACCTAGCAATCACATGAAACTCAGCAATTCTACCTGTAGTATATATCGCAGGGAACCTAAAGCATGGACCTTCAAAGGCATTTCAAGACCCCTGTTCATCACAGCATTCATAACTGCAAAGGGCTAGGAACAGCCTCAGTGTCTGGAAAAGTAACAGATACATAAAATGTACATATGTGTACAATGGACTATTATTTGGCTTTAAGAGGGAAATGAACTCTAGTGTACTGTAACATGGGTGAAACTTGAGAATATTATTTCATGTAAAATAAACCAATCACAAAAGAGAAATGCAATATAACTGTACTCATGAGAGCATCCTAGGTTCTCTAGACAGCCAAATTCAATGATAGAAAGTAGAGTGTATTTGCCTGAGAGGGGGCAGGGAAGTGGAGGAAAACAATCAGCCATGTTTTAAAGACACAGAGATTTATGTTTCTTTGATGAAGAAGTTCTGGAGACAGGTGGTGACGATAGCTGTATAACAATATGAACATGCCTGGTGTACTTAAACTGTGTACTAAAATACCTAGGAAGGCAAATTTCTGATGACTGTATAGTTCTACAGTTTTTAAAAATAAAATTCCACAAAAATAACAATAAGCAAAAAAGTAATATAACATTCAATACCCAAGTCTTGGACTCCAGATATCTTTTCCAACAAAAGCAACCAAGGCTGTCTGGAGAAAGGAATGTTTCTGGGCTGAAGGAGGTAAGGACCAGGTGAATATGAGCATCCCCACTGCCAACAAGGAGGCAGAAATCCTCAAAAGGAGCATGTGGGGCAAACAGACAGATCAATCTCAAGCAATGGGATGTGTTAAAGAGACTCAGAAGCCAACTGGAAGGTCAAAGTCAAATACCTGCTTACTGTCTTCAAGGTTATCAAGGCCATCAAAAAGAAGATATGAAATTACAATAAACTATATGAGAAGCCAGGAGTCGGTATATTACTGTATGCTGAGTGGAATCTCAAAGCAAGGGAGCTGGGAGATCCGGGGAACCTGGAGCTAATTTAATGCCAGGTGTCAGTGTGAGTTCCTTAGATTTAACAAATGAACCATGACCATAGAAACCAAAACCCAAACATATAATTATGAGAAACTGAACAGAAGGTATTGAGGAACTCTTTGGTCCACTCAGCTTTTCTAGAAACATTAGACTACTTTAATTTTACTTCATTTAACAAAAGTAATTCTTGTTGCAGTGTCATAACTGCAACTACCCCACACTAACAGACCACCTATAGATACTTACAAATATTGAAAACATTTCTTTGAAAGATATAGGGAAGAGTGAAATAATGAATGAAGCCAAAATATTGACAAATTATGACAAAGTCTAGAATACAACAAGGATCCAATAAATCATAATTCTCAGTTAGCATACGTTTTAAGGCTAAGTTATATTTGTCTATTTTTATGTGTGAGTGCTGCGGTGCACCTGAATGGAGTTACAGTACAGTCTGTCGGAGCTCCTTCTCTCCTCCTATGTGGGATCTGAAGATCAAACTCAAGTCATCAGGGTGAAAGCAAATGCCTTTACCCACCTGAGCCACCTCAGCAGCCCTCACTTAATATTTTTGAAGAAATACTGCATACTCCTTCAAAGCGGAGCAAAACCCGTGACAGAGAAGTAACATTTCTGTTATTAGAAATTATTTATATTATGCATTATTTGTAAAGAACATACTTGACTATACTTGATAGAAGGTAATTCAAATGTTTAGAAAATGTAGTCATGTAACAACACAGATAAATATATAAATTTATCAATTTTTCTATGTACCAACAACAATAATCTGCAAAAATACATTGGAAAAAGAAATTAGTAAGAGAATCAAGCAACTTTCTAGAAATAATATAAGTGGACTAAAAATAGAGAAATGGAAAGGCTATTTATGGCTTATGTATAGAAGCTACTGCTATACAGCACTTATAACTGCATTTTCAGGAAAATTCTAATATTGTTAGGTGACTGGTAATATAAAGTGGAAACTCAGAATTATGTCACTATAATAAATATAAAGTGAGTATTTGCCACCAGAAGGGAAATTATGCAAATACACAACCCTAAAGTTGGTTGGCTCGAAAATTAGAGAAAATTGTTTGAAGAGTAAAAATGTTTCTTTAGAGAAAGGAGATGGATATATTGTATAAACATAAGGAATTTGGTTCTTCACATGTAGGTTTTGAATGTAAGTTTGTGTGGACACAGTCATTCATAGTCATCGGCTTCTTTTTTTGTTAATTCTAGGTGGTCTCTGCAGAGGGAAATGAGGAAGTTAAGTTTAAGACACACACTGAACATAAAAAAGTGGTGGCAAGTGCATAACTGAGAAACAAAAATGGAAAGGAGTCACAGGCAGAGATGTAGATTTAGAAGTTACCAAATTCCAATCAAAGCTAAGACGAATCACTGGTGAATTCAAGGACAGAAGAGTGGAATGAGGCTAGACCATTTCAACAATTTCCCTTTGATCTGGTTTTGACAGTTGAATTCAGAAATGCGAACATCATTATTTTAGAATATTTTAATGCTTCTCTATTTCTAAATCTATGAATTACTTCAAATCCTGATTGAAAGAATACAGAACAATTCAGAATATTGCTGGATGAAGCCCAACTTGGTACAACTACTTAAGAAAGCAGGTTGACATTGCCTACTTAGTCAAGGCGGTCTTCTCTTTCCCCTTAAAGTTTCCTTCCCAGTTACATTTAAAAAAAATACAATTGAACTTGCTTTGAATATATCTGCTTTTCTAATAAAAGTTCTTTTTCCTTAATTTTTCTTATTTTTTTGATATATTCAATGAATATATCAAAAGAAAGAGATGTAGATAGATGATAGATAGATAGACAGATAGATAGATAAAAGAAAATATCATAAAGTGGTGAAAATTAAAATCATGTGATGTTTCAAGCCCTTTAGCTTTGGGGACACTGGTTGAGATGTTCGTTTATATGGTTGCCTATTCTGCATTGGATAGTGATTAATACAAAGAATATCACATGACTGTGTCTCTCATTACATAGATTAAAAAGACAGAGCTGTGGTGTCTCTCAGGCAGTTGAAGGGAAGATGAAGAGTGACAACATTGTCAGAGAAACCTTGTCTTGTCCTTCAGACTTTGTACTACAAGCCAAAACACACCATAACACATTCAAATTAATTCACAGCTATTTTAAGTTTGGTTTATCTATTTATTGTGTGTTACACGCTCATATACATGTACACATGTGTGAAGGTACATGTGGAGGTGAACATAGAATGATTCCTCAACTCTTGAACTTTTTTGTTGTGACAGGGTCACTCCCTGAACCTGAAGCTCCTCTGTGGAGTCCCAAGGATCTTCCTGACTTGGCCATGGCGGGGCTTATGAAAGCACGTTGCTATACCTAGCTTTTTATGCTAGTGCAGGAGAGTGAACCCTGTTGTGTGTAATATTATATGGTACCACATTTCCTTTTGTTCTGCCCACCTTTGCTTTGGGAGGGGACTACACTACCAGCTCCCACCTGAGACCCTTGAATCCGTGGATAAAAGACACACACAGTTAATTCCTTTACAATTTGCCTCCTTGACACAATTGCTGGATGTTACTATCTCCTGGAAAAGCTTGCCCTTGCTAATTTCTCATCTCCATCTCTCCACTTGCCCTGAACTTCATTGGCTAGTCCGAGCTAGCCCCTGCCAAGCATCCATGGCCACCTGCCTGTAGCAGAGGCCACAGGGCCCAGCGTCCTCAGAGATCTCACATGGTTGCTGTATTCTTCTTCCTACAATGCATAGCAGAAAGCTGCTTCTCCTTCCCTGCATCTACCTCTTCCTCCTGGGACCTGGAAGTCCTGCCTGTACCTTCTGCGCAGCAATTAGCCCACTGGCCTTCTTTACTGACAAATCAAGAACCAATTGGGAAACAGGTCTTTAACATCAGAACTGCCCCCCTCAGAACCCAAGTTACTGACTGAGTCATATCTTCAGTCTCTACGTTAACTTGTGTTATTCATTTGTTTTTAAAGGATTTATTTATTTATCTACATGCATGAGTGTTTTTGGCCTTTATCTGGATGTATGTGTACTACCCAGAAAGAAAACATTCGATCCCCTGGAACTGAAGTTATGGATGGTCATAAGTCATAAGCCACCGTGTGGGTACTGAGAACTGAACCTGGGTCTCTTGTATGAGCAGCAAGTTCTCTTAACTGCTGAGCCTTCTCTCCAGTCTTATTTAGCAGTTCTATTAAAAAAAGTTTAACACAAATAGTAATTATATATAACATGAATTTTGAAATAATAGTTATTGTAGAATCTAGATAGTTAACTAATGTCTTACTTTACACAGTTATTATTTTTTTTTGTGGTGAAAGCCCTCATTTTGAATTTTTAATGAATATACTATATTATTATAAACTATAGTAACTTAGTTATTATACAACAGACCTCTTGGAATTGTTTTTCCTATCTACCTGCAATTACATCTTTGAACAACACTTCATGCTTTCTGTTAATCAATGCTGTACTTCTAGGGCTGACATCCTAAGTTTTACACTAGAAATCAAGAAGCAACATTTTTACAGTAACAGCCTTCCAAAGGAAAAGTGTTTGTACTGTATGTGAAACTCATCAAAAGTTTAGTTCCATATACGCACAATTTTGGCTCTTTGCAGTTTTTCTCTAAATACTGAGCAGAGGTGGAGATCTGCTGTGACACGCAATCAATAATGAAATTGTCTTTCACCTAGGCTTTGCACTTGAGGCTATGCCTTCTGACTGCACGTTGTAAGCTGACACCCAACCCTAAAGGCTGGGCCGTACCTTAAGTCATAGCATCAGCTTAAGTGAAAGGTTCTTGTTTCCTCCTCCTCCTTCCCTGTGCTTTTTATTTCTGTTTAGCTTCTTCATAAATATACACTTTGTAAAGTCAGGAGTGGGAGAATGCAAGTGTGGCCAGAAAGAATGAAGAGTTCACAAGCTTAGGACAGAGGGGAGTTACATGACACCACTGAGCTCAATTAACAAGTGAAAAATGAACTAACTCGTTCCAGGGTGATTTTTAATTCTGTCAAATAAAGAGGAACCAGACTGCAGGGTAAACTCTTATTTATTAGTTTTGGTTAATGAGTTTTTCCATAAGCAGAATTTCTTAAATTTTATTGAATCAATAAAGCCACCATTTGGAAATCTGGTCTTTCCCACCAGAGCAGAACTTTAATGGAGCATACAGCAAACACCCGAGCACTGTAAAGTGTCTCTGTGGTGGTGAACAGCTCTGCAGGGTGTGGAACTGACCTGGCTGACAGGGTTGCAGAAATCTCTCATTTAAGCTTAATCTCCAGCTCAGGAAATAATACCAAGAACTGACAAATGGGGTAACAGGACATTAAAAAGTTTTTGCATAGGGCAGGAGACAATTGAGTAAAGAGGCAGTTCCTATAACCGAAGAAAAAAAGCATAGGACAGAGGCTTAGTATCCAGATTGTACAAAATGATCCCAAACTACCAGAAAAACAAACAACAAGTGTGTTAATAAAATGTGTGGTCACGTCTCAAAAAAAAAGAAGTACAAATGGCCAGTAAACGTGAAAAAAAATGGCGGACATCATCGACTATCAGGGAAATGCAGATTGAAACTATACTGAGATGTTGTCTTACCTGAGTCAGATTGCCTGACACAAGGAAAACAAATAGACACAAATGTTGGAAATCATGTAGGAAGAAGGGAACCCTTCCATTCTGCTGATGGCGGTGTAAAGAAGCCCAGTAGTTGTAGAAATTAGCATGGGGGTTCCTCACATAAAAGAAAATTAGAGTTAACATATGACTGAGCTAGACCATTTCTAGGTATATACTCAACTGACTCTAAATCAACATAGCACAGAAGTACTTGAACACCATTTTTATGGAAGCCATAGCATCAACCTAGGTACCAGCTGACAGGTGAATGGAACAAGATAATGCGGTACAGGAACACAGTCAAGTTTTATTCAGCTGCATGAAGGCAATGTTGAAAGTATGCAGTTTTCTGGAAAATAGATTCAACTGTAAATCAAGTTAAGAAAGTCTGCAAGACGAGCAAATATTGCATGTTGTCTCTCACTTGTGGATCTGAGATTTAAAATGGAAATATAAAGCAATCCCTCCCAACTCTCACTCACCGTCTGACAAAAAATGAAGACAGGAAATGGAGGAGAAGAAGGTGACATATGGGAGGGGAAGGATGTGTAGTATACATTATATATATATGTATATGTATATGTATATGTATATGTATATATATATGAAAAAATTATCTCTATGAAACCTAGCATACATTTTATACAGTGAATACATCTTTACCTTAAAACTCCTGTGAACTTGTTTTTTATCTTTTGGGTTATGTATTTTTCATATATATGTTACCAATGAACAATTACAAGAATTATAGTAAGAAAGTGATGTCAGACACTTCCTTTGGAGAACAGCAGTGACTTCGTCCTCTCGCCTCGTCTGGGTCATCTGTGGTCACCCCCTTCATTGCACAGCCACCTCTGCCTTGTTCATGGTCAAATGACAAATTTTCCCCAGGTGAGTGTCTTGTAAACACCTGCTTTTGTTTATAAGCAAGTCAAAGGCCTTGCTGGTGGAGCATAAATCCTTCCCCAGAAGTCAAAAATGGCATAAAAATGTGTTTGCAGATAGTCATTCAATCCATTATTTCTAAAGTCATTGGTGGGAAAGTGAACTTCCTTCATTGTGGCCCCAAGTCCTTGACATTGCTTTTATTTAAAAAAAAAAAAAAACAGAAAAGAAACAAAATAATGATAACTTGGAGTTGGTTGGCTCACTTTGGGGAGACTGCCTCAGCTGGCCACAGTGTCTTTATACCTGACCTCTGTTCATGGAAGACACAGCGACAGCAGCATATTAGGACCAAAAGAAATGAGTTCCGGTCATATTTCGTGGACCATGCACACATTTATTTATAAACGGAACATTCTGGATGATCTCAGTGCAGACACAAGCCAAAGAGATCAAGAAACAAAAACATACTACCCCTCCCCCTCTGCAAACAATTTCTATAGCCCTGCCTCATAAGTGAAAATCCCAGGAGGCAATTTAGGTCCTGTAGTATATAAAATATAAAACACTTTTTTAAAAGTATTTATTTGTTTGGTGTGTATGCGTGAATGCACGCATGCCATTCGTGGGTGTGGAAATCAGAAGAAAGGTTTCAAGAGTATCTTCTCTTCCTTCCACCATGTGTTCCAGGTACGGAACGCAGGTCATCAGGCACCGCAACAAACACCTTTTTCTGCTGAGCATCTTATTGGTCTGATAAGACACCTTAAGAAAAATCTTCCTACTTAGTGTCTGTCTGCCATGCTGCCTGGAGAGTAACTACAGAACAATATGGCTGTTCTTTTCCTTAGGCTATGCTAGATAGCTATATTTGCTAGTGTTTTCTCCAACCTGATATACCTCAGGGATTCGTGAGAGTCCTTATACGGTTGGTTGCATAGTCAGGTTAGGTTGCATGGAACAATGGTCTCAAGATTCTCATCCTCTTTTTCCAGCTTATGGGAATTTACTGTGAGAGCTTGTGTACTCTGCATTATGCTATGACATCATCTGAGAGGCTTGACTAACACTATCTGGGGAATCCTTAAAGGTACATGCGTGCCTCTCTGATACCCACCTCCTTCAGGTCCCTCCAATTCTCTAGCCAGCAAGATGGCTGGACAGTTCTTCACTGAAATTTTTTACTTTATTTTTTAATGTCCCACTACAAGGGAAGACGACTGTTTCGTGGGAACTCTATCCTGCTACTTGCATTTCTTTTTCTTAAAAGAATTATCTCCAATTTCATGTTAGAACACATACTCATTTAATTCTTGCTGAAGCAACTTTGCCATTTAGAGTCTTCTACCAACATTTTCCGTTGTCCATTTTTTTTTTAATGCAAAAGAGAAAAGGAGACTGAAAAACATCATCTCGTTTATTGGAAAGAAAACAGCAATATCCACAAACGGATATTAGTTTCTGATGGGTTTATGCCCTTCTTTCCATGAGCAACGGTTTAATGTTTTTGCTCAGTGTAAGGGAGAAATGTGCCTGGAACTGTTTCTTTTTTTCCTCTCCATCACTTAATACATCTGATGTTTGTATCATGGTCAGTTTTCACACTTACTTTATAAGTTGGTTGTTTCTTCTTCAGATTCCTTTCCAAGACCCAGAGCAGAGCACAAAAGAATGCTGAGGGGAGAAGATCGGGTGAACAGGTAAGCTATTAGATGTTTATAGGACAAGCTCAGTTTTGTTCTGTTTATTTTATTTTTTGCTTTTTTTTTTTCTTTTTGAGGCATGGTTACTCTGTGTAGCTCTAGCTGTCCTGGAACTCACTCCGCAGGCCTAGCTGGCTTGAACTCAAGAGATCTGCCTGCCTCTGCCTCTGGGGTGCTGGAGTTAAAGGCGTGTGCCACCACTACCCAGTGGAACAAGCTCATTTTTAAGATGGCTGTAAATAGTAGAAAAAACAATGATATACACATACAATTCCATTACTTGCTGAAAGACCATAAAGAAATAATAACAGAGAAAATCACTAGACTCCTAAAGAGACAAGAGAATTTCTTGCTGATTGCTTGTGATGGTCTACCTGTCATCTCTGGAGCTAGAATACAATGACATGCCTAGGTCAAGAAGCTTGGGCTGGAGAGATGGCTTAGTGGTTAAGAACACTGACTGCTCTTCCAGAGGTCCTGAGTTCAATTCCCAGCAACCACATGGTGGCTCACAACCATCTCTAATGGGATCTGATCCCCTCTTCTGGTGTGTCTGAAGATAGCTACAGTGTACTCATATACATTAAATAAATTATATATATATATATATATATATACACACACACACACACACACACACATATATATATATATGTATATATATATACACACACACACACACACACACATATATATATATATATGCTTCTATATATAAATATATATATATATATATACATATATATATTTAAAAAGAAGCTCTTAGTACCAGAAGGGTGAGCATCCTTAGGGTGTAGACAACAATTGTCCTCAGCCTTGCCCATAAGATATTTTGGTTAAGGTCAAGTCCACAAAATTGAGACATAGCAGGTATGAAAATAAGCATCTGAATTTCTTATTTTGTCAGCAAGTGCACTTTAGATTTCTTTCCGTATGTGATACTTCCTCCCGTTAACATTTTATTGGCTTTATGTCATCAAAAAGACACATTCAATTTGTCCTATAATTACCTAGTATTAAAGAACCAGGCACGCGCGCACACACACACACACACACACACACACACACACACATTGTAATTTTAATGATTTTTTTCTCTCACAGAATGGACAGATCCACTGTAGTCCTTGGTGCTTCACATTTAAAGTTACCTGCATGGCTTATAGTTCTTTAATGTTTATTTATTTGTGTGTGAAAGTGTGTACACGTCCTGGCCACGGCCCACTTGTGGAGGTGAAAGGATACCTCAGAGACGTTAGTTCTCGCCTACTGTGGGTACTGGGATAAACCTCAGGGCTTGGCAGCAGTGTCCCCCCCCACACCTTCCCCACCCCACGTCTCACTGGTTTCTTTCTGTTTTCAGACCTTTCTAGTTGTCTAAAAAGCCATCTCTGTCTCGTTACCTAAGAGCCCTAAAACTGAGAAAAAAAATAACCTTTTAGATGCATATTTTTGTTGTCTATGCTGATTTCATGCCTTGTAAGAACTGCTTAGTTTTCTTAAGTTGATCTCGGATTTATGAGCAGTGTTTTAAAATGCTAAAATGGGGGAAATTGGTTCAATATTTCAAGCATTTCTTCTGTCGCTTTATTTCCCTGCTGTATTAATTTGTGGTTACTCACCTTCTCCTCAGCGATCTCCAGGGAACCCCAAATCTGACTCTCTATGATCTGACACGAACCCAAACATTTCTCCCAATAAATTACATCTCGTGTGTAATAAAGGGAAATTACTTCTTCAGGGCGGGGAAGAATCCTCTAGGCATCCATTGGCTACAGTCGGGGGTTTTGTTCTCACGCATCCTGAGGACGCAGATCTGCAGCCTATGTGGGTCTGGGAGGGGGAAGGCTGAGTTCCCTCACTGGTCCAAACAATGCCGGAATGTTTTTCCCCTGTCCATTCACTTAAACAATGTACCATTCTGTACCTCATAAGCACTTAATTTATTCCAACTCTTTGGCCTGACCTGTAATCCCCCTCTCCTTACCCATCTGACCCATCTGCGTTTCATTTCCCACTCGTCGCATCCAAAGAGCTAGGCCCAGGCCCTATTTGGAACCATTAGACAGAGATTGGCACTCTTCCCTCTTCCTGCACCACATCCTCCGCTGGAAAAAAAATGACCATCGGATCAGAGAACAGAGGCTGCTTTGTCCCCGGTAACGGGGATCTGGAAGCGTTTTCAATCATTTGTACTCTATACCCACTCAAACGCATTAATGTGATCAACATTGGGTCTGTTGTGGGCATTTTTTCCAGCAAATAGCTTGCTAACATTCCAGGCATGTACTTCCCCGAAAACAAGACTGAGACAGGGCCCTGAATATTCAATTGGAAAATCACCAAGAGCAGAAGCTTAGCTTGGCACGGCTGGTGTTGATTCTTAATAAGTGACTTCCTAAAGCTGAGGCATGGGGCTTACAGCGTCAATGACTTGTTTGAAAAATATTTTGTAGGTGCCTCATACCACTCGATTTCCTGTGGTATGCGTCATATTGTGAGCTATTCCAAGCCAGCCTGGTTAAGCACACTAACTTTTTCCCCCCTAAGATTGTGATGTTTAACTAAAAATGTCTTTATACAAGATGAGCTCATAGCTATTACTGCTGATGTAGTTTTAACTGCTTGGATACCAACTTCGATTGCTTGAAAATGTTCTGGAAAAGGGTAAACTTGAGCAAAACCATATCTCACTCTGTAGAATATGGCAGGATGCAGTCCCAGAAGCAGCGTTTCTTCAGGGGAAAGTGGTCCCGTTAAGCACAATGCATACCTTTCATTTTCATTAGAAAGACTTACTGTTCTTAATATATTACCAAAGTCAAGGTGCTGAAGACATCTGGAACACAGGGATAATATTAACCCTTTCACAGTTTCAGGTATTTTTGTAATGCTTGCCAGGGAGGAGAGGTAAATTCAAAAACCAAGAGGATTTTTCTCAGTTATGTTTCAGGAAGCAAATCCAAAGACTGAGATGCTGTCCCCGAGACTAAAGTGTACTTGAGTGGGACTTGCACGAGGGCTAAACAGGATATTGTACGTAAGAGACTTTCGACGAGCGTTTCTAACTCTAGACACGGGGGAAAGAGCAAATACCACAGAGTGCCCTCAGCACGCCTCAGAAAGCATCCAGCCCTTCCACACACTGTGGCTCTTCAGAGGACTTGTGATGTAGATATTCCTCATTTTTGTTTCACAAACAAAGAAGGAGAATCTCAGAGAGATTCCAAGAAGTGGTGATTCTTTACAGAAGCAGGGCACCAACCTAGACCGGTGTGAGTAACACCCTGGTACTTATCTGCCACCTTGCTGCCCAGAGATAAAAGTATTGTCATCTCTATTAAGGCTGCGGTTGTCTACTTTTGTTCAAAGGATTCATGCTTCCCCGGGTGTCCTGAACTAGAAGAAGAGATGAATATAAATCTGTGCAAGTCATATTCTGTCCTGCTTTCCCTCCCGTGAATAGGTTACAGGCAGCATTTAGTTTGGGGCCAGTACCCAGGGGCTGAGCAGCGGCTATTAACTGATTAGACATTGTCTATGCCATCTCTGAATGATTTGTGTCTGTACAATAGGACCTTTTATAACAGAGAAGAGAGGGATTGATACCCTGGACACTGCCTGGGCTGTGTTTGCCTCTTGGGGCAAATAATTTTCCTTGGTGCCAGGAGCAGCTCTGAGGTGGCTGCTCTGCCCTTATGTGGCCCGGGGCTTTGAGCTTGGGAGGAAAGGATTAGCCTAGTCTTGGATGAAAGGAGAATGCACCAAAGGGGAGCCAGGGCAGCCATGTTGTTTGTCAGAAGATATGACCACATGTGTGTCTGTCTCTGGATGACTGGCAAGCCAAGAGGAGACCCATGGGAAAAGATGCAAGATTCTTCAAGGCAACAAGCTACCAAACCAGTATACTGCCCAGCACTAGAAAGGAGAAGAGGACTTTCACTCCAAAATGGCTGTATCAAGAGCTGGAAAAAGAGAGCTTTTGTGGTGGATGTTTCCTGTGTGCTCAGAATTTTGGATCTGTCAGGTTGGAAGCAGGGAGGAAAGAAAGCTACAGGGTGATCGACAGGGACTGTAAAAGGACTTTCAGTCAGCCCCTCTGACTTGGTGTGTAGTGCATTATCTGAAGCAGGCACCTTGCTTCTTGATCAAGATAGACACAGCAAACCATTTTTCTTAAAAAACAAAACAAAACAAAACAAAACAAAACTAGATGAACTTATTTTACATGTACGAGTGGTTTTTTTTTCTGCATGAATGTCTATGTACCATGTGTATGTCTGTGCCCAAGGAGGTCATAAGGGAGTATCAGCGTCCCTGGAACTGGAGTTGCAGATGGTTGTGAACCACTATGTGTGTGCTGAGAATACAACCTGGGTGCTCTGTGCTCTTACCCATGAAGCCATCTCTCCAGCCCGCGGTTTCCTTGTAGAGTATAGTTTTTAGAAAATATAAATTTAAAAATTAGTTTGTATAGTTTTAAAGCATTAGTAGAGACACCAATTCAAAATATCTAGCCTAGAGGTTGGTTATTGTGTTTAAGTTGTAAGCAGTTCCTATTTTCTACTTTGAAACACTGGGAGTTTCTTTTAAGGGAGTTAGGAAAAAAAAATCACTTATTATTTTGACTGGGAGATTTGCCACCACAGGATTGTCACATTTGGTGATAAGCCACATGAATATGTCACCAACCTAAAAATATGTTGGCAGGTTTATTTTTTTTCTTCATTTCTTTCATTCTTGTAGTTAAATTCTACTTTGGAACTATTTAACGAGAAGGTAACATTAGAAAAAGAAAACAGATTTCTTTTTCTCCTAATGAAAACAGATAAACTGGGAGCTAGTAAGAAATCAGCTCGTTCAAGCCATTTGTCACTTCAAGAATTCACCTTTTATATGTTTTTATGCACTGTTATTCTAGTTCCTACCAGTGGCTCCACTCTTTTTCAGAACAGAGACTTCTACCCTTAGTGAAGCAGAGGGAAGGTCACAATAAGAAAATGTCAAAAGACAGAAATCAAATGATCTATGGTGGCGTTTCCATCAATTTGGAGATACTGACTGAAGCCTGAATGCGTGAGGTTCACCCTGCCTTGAGGTTTTCTGAAGCCAACTCCACTGCCACCCTTCATGTTTACTGTGTACCTAACGCCTACATCCACTGAGGGTCTTAAGTAGAGACTGTGTTTGAGAGACCAGACTAGAATGTTGAGGTTTTCACTAAAGATTACACGGAACCCTTCAGGTAAAGCTGCCTGAGCCTCTCCTTCCTGACACAGTGCACACTAGGTTTCAGGAAACAGCAGGTCTTAATTAGCCCCAGTTTATAGTTTCACCTGAAAAAATACATTTAAAAAAATCATATATAGTTGGCTGTCGAGATTTTTCAAGTCAATAAATTCTTGCTAATTAATCACATTAACGGTACTCCTTAAAAGTTGAAACAGAATCAGAAAACAAACCAAAATCCCCATAAATATCCTACATAAAGGCCTATTCACGGATCCTTTTTCAGTTTTGAAGACTTTTACAAGTGTTTTTCCCTTCCTGACAGGACACACACATGCACGAGCACACCAGCACACACACACACACACACACACACACACATACACACACACCTATTCTGTCACTCTTGATAGCTGTTATTATCTGCACAGGAAGGCAGTTCTGGGGACAGATTTTGATACCTCAGGATGCATCACTGCAATTAGTGCTTGGTGTTTGTACTTGTGACTCTTTTAAGGGATAAGAACTCAGAAACTTTTGGCAGCAAAGTCACTTGTCTCAGAGTCCTCTCCCCGGAAAATTAATAATATGACAGGGAAGATAGGATGGTCAGCTAGGAACACAGAAGCCGAGAGGATGATGAACTTCTTGCTTACCATTTTAAAAAAGAATTAAAAAATTCTTAGTATGCATTTGCTCCTCTAATATCTTACTTAATGCCTTGAGCTGTATCAGAACACAGTGTCCCAAAGCAGGATTGTTTAAATCCACTTTAGAGACAAAACAGATCCAAATTTCCACCTCTCTCCATGGTGTGTCCTGAGACTAGGGTTCCCAAGGGTCATTCCAGTAGCTTCTACTGAGCTAGAGAGGTGGCCCCGTGGGTACAAGCACAAGCTGCTCTTGCAGAGGATCCATGTACAGTTCCTAGCATCCAAATCCCACAGCTTACAATCCTGTGTTACTCCAGTTCTAAGGGGATCTGCCTCAGCCTGATGTACCCACCAGACAGACAGACAGACAGACAGACAGACACACACACACACACACACACACACACACACACACACACACACACACAAATAGCGTTCCAAACTTGAAAACTATAGTTTTTCGATTTCTTTTTATTTGCTTGTTTACATTGAGTGCACACTGTGATTTCGAATTCTTAGCTGGAATGTGCTCCGCCCACCGTGACCATCTGAGACTTGGAATCTGAACCCGAGTTGGAAGTAGAACTTCAGATCAGTGCAATGCTCCTCCTCCACAGAGGAGCTGCTTCTTGTAGTAGATGGCGGTTAACATTGAAACTCACAGCTCGTCAACACACAGAGAATAGACTTTGAAACTCTTAACCCTACATAATATGTCTACATCACATCCCTCATTTCGAGGCTAAAGTGTCTACGTAGAGGAAGAGACAGAAAGACTGTAAGAATCAGAAGCAATGGATAGCTTCAAAGAAAGAATGTTTCCCACATAGTGGAGCAGATGTATATATGAACTCACAGAGGCTATGACAATGCAAGAACTATTCCAACTCAAGCTAGACATAGTCTCAGCACACAGGAGGGGAGGTAGGCATGACATCCTGTTTGTGGCTGAGGAGCTATTGGTATTTCATAGCTGCTGGGAAATGGACAGTGAATTGTCTTCAATGGAATGACCACACTCTGGTTAGGCCCCATTCCCATGAGAGTAGCCAGCTGACACAACCTGGGCTCCATAGGTTTTGCTTTGTATTCATGATAGGGTTTTGGGGAGATAGCACAAGAAGTTAGGTGAGTAAGGAGGCAGGGGAGGGGAATGAATACGATCAAAATGTATTGTAAAGAATTCTCAAAGTAAAAATTCAAGAAACCTTAGCTGTTGTTTCTCTGTGTAGTTGGCCACTTCTCTTGTAGGATTTCTGAATGTGGGTCATTTTTCAAAATGGAAAATGGATCAGTTCACCTTGCTATTAGTTTTGACAGACAATCAAATTTATATCATTGAAGGAGGGTAGCAAGAGCTTTAGAACAGTTACTTTTGTTTTTGCAGCGTGAAGGATCAAACCCAGGACTTTGTTCAGGCTAAGCAAGCATTCAACTATTGAGCTACATTAGAAGCCCTTGCTTTCGTGACAGGCTCTCTCTGTGTAAGTCAGGCTGGCCTTGAACATCCTCTGTACTCCAGACTGGTATGGAAACCTTCGTCTCTCAACCTACTGAGTGCTTGGATTATAGCTGTGACTACCTCAGGTGAATACATTTTAATTTCTACTGATACTTTCCTATATTATTATCAGGATGGCATAACTTTAGTTTTCCATTTCTGTTGGTAAAAGATGTCTATAAACATTTCAATTCACCAATAGTTGATTGTGGTGGAAATATAACATTTAAAAAAACACCATGTAGAGATTTTAGGATTAAAGATTTTATAGTATAGAAAAACAAACAAACAAACAAAACCCTGTAGTTAACTACAAGCAATTGTCTTTGGATGTTTTTCATGAATTTGAGTCTTTACTGATGAAGGTTCAATTTTCTGTCCTCTTACCTCTCTTCCTAGTATACCACTGTGCATTATACTGCCATCCATTTAAGGTATGATACATTAAAAAGGTTCTTCACCTTGGCCCAGCTGAACCTCTGACTGGTTAATATGGGTGAAGCATTGCAATTAGTTTTCTTCAACTTAGAAACTCAGAAAGTTCAATTGTTTGCTTACTCAGTCAACTTCCAGTGAGGGCCAACTGCAAGCTGACATTTGACTATGTGCTGTTGATACAAAAATGAGCAGCACTCACCGTCTCTTGGGAGTCTTAGAGCTTTGTGTGACCAGTCTTGTAGGAGTCTGGAGTGGAGATGAGACATACAAATGTATTTCCCTTTATTCATCAGCATTCTGCTACTAATTGTCACGTAGACAGTATCAAGAAGGAAAGCAAATACCATGGGGGAGCAGTTCACAGATGTTCCAGGTAGAAGTCTATGAAAGAGGACTTTGGAGAGATGGAACAGCACTGGCTGTTCTTCTAGAGGGCGCTTACCTGGTGGCTCACCATTGTCTGTCATTCTCATTTTAGAGGATCCCGTGTCCTCTTCTTGCTTCTATGGACACCATACTCACAAGGTACATATTTATCCATGCAGCCAAAATATTCCTACATATAAAGGTAAATACATTTTTAAAAACATCTAAAAGAGGGAAAGAGAGAAGTAGGAAATGTGTCTTGCCCTTTCCTCTCTTGGAGAAGACACACAGGAGTGTAGCTGCGATGCAGGTATGAAGACCTAGATCACAGCTAGACTGTGAGAGCCCAGGGGACAGCAGCTATTCAGCGTCACAAGCAGGTGCAGAAAGGATAGAGACCAACAGAGAGGCAGGTAAAGTGGGTTCCCTTCCGTTGAGGGCTAGTCCAAAGAGAAGTGGGAGCTGATTAAATTCCAGGAGACTGGCTTTGCTGTGTGTAGACAAGCTCCTTCTTGTGCTTACCTCATTCAGGTGGATGGGACTCAGGTGAGACAGTCTGGTGGAGAGTTTCTACTTCAATAGATTCCTTGCTCAAGGAGGCTGAAATAACCTAAGAGATTAAAAAAAAAAAAAAAAACCTCTGAGGTATTATGTTCAGTGTTTTTCTGCCCCCCCCCAAATCATTATGGTTGAGAAGAAAACAAAGTTTGATATTGATTATATGCACATTTCCCCAGTGTAAAGTACAGATGCATTCCATTTTTTGATGAAACAAAAATAGCCTTTTATGGTGTATCCTCGTCTTTTACTTCTTCTTATTATTTTATTATTTTATTATTATTAGATGGCACCTCTTTATCTAGAAAATGGAGATAATAGTTCTTGTCTGAAATCATATGGGTCCTATCTATCATCTATCTATCCATCTATCTATCTATCTACCTATCTACCTATTTATTTTTGAGGTTAAAATAACAATAGAAAAGTTCTGTGAAGATTCAACTTAGAATTTAAATGCAGATGAAGGGAGAGGCTTCCGTGAAAGCCATCAAAGCAGCTGGGAGACTAGAAAGGCTGAGAGGTTACAGATGAATGGCATGTAAGGAGCTACAACTGGATTCAATGAATAGATTTTTTTGTTGTTGCTGTTGTTCTTGTATCAAAAAACAGGAAAGAAGAGAAAGAAAGAAAGAAAGAAAGAAAGAAAGAGAGAGAGAGAGAGAGAGAGAGAGAGAGAGAAAGAAAGAAAGAAAGAAAGAAAGAAAGAAAGAAAGAAAGAAAGCAGGCTTCCAGTGCTGGCCATTCTACTGAAGCTATCTTTTTTTCACTTGAAGGACCTTAAATGTAATAGGAGATTTATTAAACACTCCTTTTTTCAAAGTGCAGATTTACACTTTTCAGGTATCTTAAATGTTATGGATGATTAAATGGTTGTCCACATCTAAAGAACATAATTTAATCTACACCCTCATCTTTTGTAGAATAGTACAAATAATGTTGCTAAACTAGTCATAAGATTTGGAACTCTGGTGAAGGTCAAGACTATCTCTGGGCACCACTGCCTTTGTCTAAGCCTTTCAAGGAACAAGGGATGAAGCATCTTCCTCCTTCTGCCAACAGAGCTCTGAGGCTGGTCATGTCTGACATTGTAAAATTGATTTTAGATTCCACCTATTTTGTTGAAGGCATGTTAGTTACAGCACCTGCTTTTACTTCTTGAATGAGGCCTTTAAATATGTTTGTTTGTTTTTTCTGTAAGAAAGTTCTTCCTAGAGGTTTGGAATAATCTCATATACCAAGGCCAGGATCAACACTTTTACCTCACCTCATTAAGCCTTCTTTAGTTATTCCATTTGAAAACAGCCTAATTTTAACTTTCTTTATATTTCATGCCATACTTTTTAATTATTTGAGGGATAATAACTATAAATAATGCTTCATTTAGTATTGCCAATGGGTATAAATTGGTCCAACCACTTTGGGAAATTGAAATTTAGTATTGTCTTTAACACTGAGCTGGAGGATGGCCTTTATTCTAGAAATCCCTATTTGTGTGTATAGAATTTATAGAAGCTGCCACAGAACCCCAAAGAGACACACATAAGAGCATACCTCTGGCTTGGTGACTCATGCTGTAATCCAGTGCTCAGAAGGTGGAGGCAGGGAGACCAGGAGATTATGACCAGCTATGACTACATAGCGAATTTGAGGCCAATCTGCAGTACTAAAACCTTGTCTCAAAGAAACACATACTCTCGCTGTCTGTCTCTGTCTGTCTCTGTCTCTCTGTCTTTCTATCTCTCTCTTTGCCCCCCCTTCTCTCTTTCTCTTTTCTCTCTTATGAACAAATGCACACATGCATGCACATATACACACAACTCAGCAAAACATAACAAGAAAAAGTAATGTTCTTAACAGTATAATATTTATAATAGCTAAACTATTTGATGAGCATCAGTTTCAGAATTTCACAAAATTGTTTTAAAAATTATATCTTTCTTGAACTTATGTATTATCATTAGAGAACAGCATTTGGTCACTGTTTTATGTTGGTGTGTTTGTGTGTGTGTGTGTGTGTGTGTGAGTGTGTGTGTGTGTTTGAGACAGGGTCTTACTATATAGCCCTAGATACCCTGAAATTTGCTATAAAGACCAGGCTAGCCCACACAGATCTGCCTCCCAAGTGCTATAATAAGATAGGCACCACCACATTCAGCTGAGAAAAGTTTATATGGCACACATTTTCCAAGGAATATTGGCCTTTCCTTTATGTCTTGATGCCCCAGCAATTTTCAGAAACGATCTATATGTTCTAATTTTCTTTTAGGTCCAGAATGTTCTATACATGTATCCGATCAATTTTACAACTTCTGTGTATTTTAAATGTTATACTTAATCCACTTGGCTGCGAGCCAATCTTTCCCTTCCCACCTCAGCAAACAATAACTCTGTTGGTTTGTCTCTCTCTCTCTCATCCTGCTCCTTCTCCGACTGGTAATTTAAATATCTAATGTCCTACAAGCAGTGAGGTCATTCAGGTTTTAGGCTTCCCCTCCTTCTCTCAGAATGATTGGGTTGGGCTTGTGTTTGTTACTCAGGAATGATCCAATTCTTTTCAGGATTTATACCTGGGATGACCAGAGGCCTACATGAAGAACATGTCCTCTTAAATTTGGCTACACATTTCTTTGTCCTCTAAGGGCTGCTCAGACCATGTAAAAGCACATGTGTCTGAATCTCATGCCTAAATAAAAGCTGACCTCTGTTGCAGATTCTGGCTGGTTTTTCTTCCCGCTCAGTTTTTTGTGGAAACCGACAAAACCGTAAAACAGGAACTGTGACTTTGTAGCTGTTTTTGCTTTTCAATGGGTTTTTCTAATTTACTGTTTTGTTGTTGAATCAACTCCCCGGATCCTGAGTTCATGTAAAGGAGTTCTTAATTCCAAATTCTGTATTTTGTTTTCAAAGGGTCATGCCACGGTACTCCATTCCATTTTTAAAACTAAACCTATAAGATACAAAGCTTTTCTAAAACTGTATATATTGCCCTATTGGTTTTGGGTTAGGTTCCTGGTTGCTGTCTGTTAGAATCCATGTGTATTTCATATATTTATTCTGTCAAAAAAAATGTATGCATGTCTCAGGGTCTGTATGAACACACTGATTTAATATTGATGTGACATATTTTATTTAACTTTTTTTTACATTTACTTGTTTATTAGGGGTAATGTGTGTACACATGTGAAAGAAACAAAGAGACAGAGAAAAAGAGACAGAGACAGCTGATGCTGCACACCACAGCGGGCATGCTAGAGGTCAGAGTCCAGGTGGGAATCGGTTGTCTACTGCGGGGTTTTAGAGACTGAACTCAGACCTCCAGGCTTGAGGGCAAGAGCCTTTCTTTACAGACTGCACTGTTTTACCGGCCCCTTGATACAAAATTAAATTAGACAATCCATGTATGGCACCTAGCTCATTGCTTGAAATATATGCAGATCTAGAAGACGGGGCTTTAAAAATCCCGAACTGAGAGAAGCGTTTGTCATGTTCTCTTAGAGACAAGGAGTTGTATCTGTTTTTAAAAATTTCTTCCTAAAATCGTCTTGCTCTGTTTGTATGAGCTGAGTGCATAGTCAATATGCGGTTTCGCTTGTGATTTTTCTCTATGTATAAACAAATGTAGCTGTGCATAAGTAAGGAGAAATAATTGGTTACAAATTTCATCTCCCGACGCCCAAGGACTAACGGAACCCGGAAAGGAAGAAGCTATTCGGAACAATAAGAATATTTCTTGGCCCTGCCTCTCTTCAATCTAATTTTCTGCCCATTGAAAGCAGCTGTTCCTTTCTCACTCTGACAATTCTGAAATCAGGGTAACTGGCTCCTCATAAAGACTAGGATGCGCTCGCCGGCAGGAGCTGCCTCTGCCGGGAGCTGCTGAATGTTCAATGGTGCTTGATTATACAGGAGGTTAATAAGACCACTGTGATTATTTCCTTCTTGGGGAAACTGCCCCTTGTCTTATTACAAAACCGCTAATTATCCCTCAAACCAGAGATTCTTTAAATAAGCGCGAGAGGCAGCATTATGTAACAAGTGCCGGGGCTTTTTTCCTTTTGTAAGGTGGATGACTTAAAAAAAAAAATGAAGATGTAATTCTCAAACTACATGATTACACACTTAAAATGCACAGCGCATTGGTTCCAACATAGTCCCCGTTCTGAGCGCCACTGTAACCACAGTGTTTTTAAAGTCGTGTTACTTCATAAGGAAGCGTTGTCCTTATGATCACCCCAAGCTGCGTTTTGAAGGTCCCTTCAGACATTCTGTGCAAATAACAAGATTGCAGTGAAGGGTGTGGCCTGTAGGAGGTACCAGGTTGACTTATCCCTCAGCGCTGAGATTTGGTGTCCTTACAAAAGGTTTGACAAAGGCAGTTTCTCCTCTTTTCCTTCGTCTTCAGCCGTGTGAGGTCGTAGAGTTCTCTTACCCAATTGTTCCGTACTCACGACACCATCCTGGAAGCAGACTGGATCCTTCTAGACGATAATGCTGCTGGTGTCTTGATCTAGATTTTACAAACTGCGGAATTGTGATATAGATTTTGTTTTCACCCCAAGTGGTGGTAATTTATTATAACAGCACAGATTAAGACAACCCCAATTTAAGTACTTTCTCCTCCAAACCCTAAGCAATCAGTTTATGTCTTGTCAATTGTTTTCTGGACTTATATTTGAATAGAATTATATAATATGTGGTGTTTTCTAATTGCCTTTAAAAATGTGTGTGTGTGTGTGTGTGTGTGTGTGTGCCACATGTATGCAGTGCTCACAGAGTCCAGAAGAGGGTATTGGATGCTTTGGAACTGGAGTTACAGGCTTTGGTGAACCAACCCATGTGAGTACTGGGAACCTAACTTGGGTCCTTTGAAAGAGTAACAGATGCTCTTAACCACTGAGGCATTGCTCCAGACTACAAAATAATCTTCTTTTGTTCAGCATAATGTTTTCAAGATTCAGTCACATCGGACTGTGTATTAGTATTTTATGGCCAAATGCCATTCTATTGTGTGGTGATGCCACATTTAATCTGTTTGTCAATTGACCAAAATTTGTTTCTGCATTTTGAGTAGTCAGAATGTTGCAGTCATAATAATTCATGCAGCTTTGTGTGTGTGGGGGGGGGTATGGAGATGCATACTTCCATTTCCCTTGAGTAGAATTGTTTAGGTCTTACTGTAACTCTGTGTTTAATGATTTCAGAAACTTTGTAGCATTTAGTTAAAACAATATATATTCACAAGCTACATCTACTTTTAATCGGGGGAAAAAAAACAGGATTGTTTTCCTAATTCTTTCTAACTTATGAATTTTTATAAAACCCAACTGATAAGCAGTTATTTAATAATATTCTTAAGAAATATTGTATATGATAAGAAATATTATATGTAAGAAATATTATATATAATAATGTATAATATATAATATATAATATACAATACAATATACAATATAATATATAATATGCAATATACAATATGCAATATACAATATACAATATATACTATATAATATATAAGGAAAGTATGTATATCTATATCTATATCTGTTATATATATAGATCTAGATCTAGATATACGTCCTTTTCCTTTTGCCTCCACCTCCAGTTTACTGGGATTACAGCTTCGTAGCTTCACACCCGATTCATGTGAGCTACAGACGAAACCCAACATTCCATTCATTCTAGTCAAGAACTTCATCAACAGGCTTATAGCCCCAACCCCGATGACTTTACAGTGTGTATGTACATAGACTTAGAGTCTACATTATTCTAGCACTTCTGTAAAAATGAAGCTGTAAGTCCATTTTAATGCTTTTTTTCTGATTTTATATTTTATTTGTGCTTCAGAAAATAGGGATCTCTTAGCAAGAGCTCTAAACCCCCAAGGCAGGACTGGGTGCACGTACACCCGCTCACTATCTCAGCTCCTGCTTGCAAACTAATACAGTTTTCATTAAATGAAGATTATACATAGCAGGGAATTTATTTGCTAGTCTTCTGGAACATATATAAATCTTTGAGACATATAGTAAAGACTAACTGGAATATTGATTTTAATGTCAAAGAACTAAAATAGCTAAAATGTCACTCATGGGAACTTACATGTGAATTATAATTCAACCACACAATGTTAATATTAAAGTCACATATTAATATATGAACCATTTAGCAATATGAAATTCTACACTTATGGTATAAAAGGCTTCCAAAGCTTTGGAAGACAAAGTATAGAATACTATATGTAGCATGTTACAACATAGGTTGATACATGCATGAGAATCCACTGAAGTTAATGGAAAGTAATTATATTTATGGAGCAGAGGAGTGTCTAGCTCTCAAGAGGGAGAGCTATTTGTCATTGTGTACCAGATAGTGTCTTTCCATCTATTTCATTTAGCCTTTCTGTTTACATTAGCCTTACTTAACAGTACATCACACACTTGGCTTGCTGTATGCCATTTCCCATGTAACACAACTTCTTGGCATTATTACTCCTAAAATTTAGATAATCATTATTTAACACCTTAAGTTTATTCTTGATTGTCAATGTCTCTGAATTTAGAGTTATACTCAAGCGATACAGTTCAGTGTGTGTGTGTGTGTGTGTGTGTGTGTGTGTGTGTGTGTATTACACAGAGGGTTAAATGAGATGGGAAAACCTACCTCAGATGTGGGTAGCTGTCTTCTATGTCTAGGGTGGCATACCAGAGCTGTCAGGGCAGCAGCATTGATCTCTTTCTGTTTCCTGGTCAAAGGATGTGGTATACTAGCTGCTGCCCCTTTCTGTCTCCATGCCTCCCAGCCACTATCCACTGTCCACTCAAACTGAGCCAAAACAAACTTCTCTTCTTGAAGCTGCTTCTGTCTCTTATTTTGTCAGGGATGTGACTAATGCACCTTCGCAGCACCATGCATTCACTCGGTTTCCGAAACTCTGCCGGGGCAGCCGCCTTCACGCTTGAGCTTACTGCACAGAGCACACCTCTCTTGGAGAAGAACATGGAGCAAGGGCTTAAACAAACCCACTTCCACTCAAGGTCCTTGCTATTTCTCTAGTTATTTAAGGAGTTGAACAAGGAAGCCTAAATTAACTGGCACCATATTTCTGATTTATTCCAGCAGGATTTATTTATTGACCTTTCAGTCTGGAGCCCTGGGAACCTGCCCCCTCTCACACCTTCCTAATCCTACTGTGGTTTCACACCAATGTAAGAGTTTTGCTAATGTGATATTCCTTAAAACTAAGTGGAAAAACAACAGGAGAAGGTTCAAAACTTTGTTTCCGTTTCAAACCAGACAAATACTTGAATATTTAAGACTGCTTAACGAAGGCACTAGCTGCCTAAATCCAACCTAAAATGTGATCATTTAAAATATTTTTTTAAAGATGACATTGGAATTAAAAAAGATTAAAGGACACATTAAAAAGTTGATATTAAAAAAAACCCCACAAATATATGACTGTCATATTTTTCAATTAAAATGAAAAAAATTACAATATGTATAACTATCAGTAACCAAAACTAAAAACACATCTACAGCTTTCCTTTCATGAGTTCTCACGAAGTACTTTTATGCTCCCAGTGTTTACAAAATGGGCCATGCTCTGGAGTGGTAGGTCCATTGGTAAAGTGCTTGCCCTGCAGGTATATTGAGTTTGAGCCCCCGAACTAAAGAAGCCAGGTATAGTGGCTCATAAGCCTGTTCCTCAGAAGGCAGGGACAAGTGGATTCCTGGAGCTCACTAGCTGGCCAGACTACCCTGCTTGTAGAGTTCTAGGCCATTGAGAGTCTCAGATAACAAAGGTGGAGAGTGCCCAAGGAACAGAACCCATGGCCTCTGGAGGACTCACATGCGTGATCATGTGCACACACATGACAGTGCATACACACACACACACACACACACACACACACACACACACACACACAAGATAAAGATGTAAAGAATTAACCAACCATAAGGACGAAAACATCTGTCAGACAACTAAATACTCCATACAACCCAACTGTGTTCTCAGATGTAAATGCATGGCAGTTGTAACTGTCGTAGGGTACAGCAAAATAGTGCGGCCATATAAGGTTCTTTTGAAAGCTACACTGAAGTGTCTAGTGTTATGTTCCTATAGAGTTTCCTTGAATAATCGTGATTATTTGTTTCATGCCTAATTCTTTTACACGTGACATTTAGGTATTAACAACAAAAATTCAGGAAATTCAAACATTCCCATGGAGTCCTGACTGAGTCTTCCTCACGATGAGGGTGATCTAAGCAGGTATAAGGTCCTGCATTAAATGCGTAGTCTTTCATTAAGGTGACCCATAATAATGATAGTTGATTTAGGATACACTAATATTTTCCCACTAACAGATAACTCCAACCTCTGTAAGATAGTAAATTAACCTCGTTTCTTAAAAAAAAATTGAAGTGATTTTTTCATTGTAGTTCATAACTTACAAAAAAGTACATAAAATTATAAACACAGGGAGAATGGAGGGAATCATTTGGAACTTTCCTAACAGATAGTTAACTGTTAACTGAAATATTAGGTTAATAAAACACAAATTACAGAGCTGGCAAGATAGCTCAGCACACAATGGAACTTGCTGCCAAGTTTGGCTGCCTAGCTGAGTTCTACCCTGGTACTCACATGGCAGATGATGAGAATTGAGTTCTATATATTGTCTTTTAAACTCCATATTCTATGACAAGTGTGTGTGTGTGAACACAGGCACACACACACACACAAATAAATGGATAAATAAATGGAATAGAAAATTTAAAGACGAGTTATGAATCAAAAGCTGACAAGTAGTGTAGCACATGGGAAATAGTCTTGTTCATCCAAACCCTGAACTCTCTTCTCTCCCCTTTGGATGCCACTCAAGATTATCGACAATACCAGGAGGATCAGAGAAGTATCATTGCCCCTCAAGTAACTTATTCTGAGAAGGCATGACTCACACTGAGACCACTGCAGACTATGGCAATGGTGATATCAACTCTCAGAATTGGGCTAAGTTGCTTTTCTTTTGTAAAGAGGAGCTATTTTTTTAGTTGCTCCTAACTACAATTACGAATTAAACTCTCAGCTCTGACAAAGGATGGCTTTCCAGGTGAGATAGTCACATGAACAATGACTCTAAGGAAGAAATGTTTCTTTTGTCTCTTGCTCTTTTTCTTCTCCTTTTGGTATTTCCACTGTGAAGGAGTCCTTGGATAGCGAGGCATTTCCCTAATATATTTTAACCTTATTTTCTCTTTTAGTTTTAGAAATTTCTATGAATAAATCATCAAACTCAGAGATTCTTTCCTCAACTCTGTCAGATCAACTTCCAACCCACACAAAATATTCTTCATTTTGGGATGTAGGTTTTGATTTCTAGCAACTTCTTTTCCATATTGGGGTTTCCATCTATGTTTCTGTTCTTATGTGCTCAGTCTCTTTAAACTACCCCCTCCCCTGCTTCTATATTAATAGGCTTCAGAATCATAGTTCTAGGGTTCGTAGTGGGTCATGGTCTGGTCCTATGATTTGTCACAGAATTAATTTGCTCCTACTTGCTGTTAACCTGCGATTTTCTATCTACCTCACCCAGAGATGAGACAGAATGCTGCAGGGCTAGACCTGGGTATTTCCTCTATTTCACATGGAAGGCTCTAGTCCTGGAGCTGTGCATTTCCCTCTCTCAAGTTTGTGGCTTGGAAACTCCCAACAAATTAGCCTGTAGAAAGACAGTCTCTCTCGAGGCCAGTAGGAAAAACAGATTCTAGAGGGCTTCAAAGTGGCTACGTTCCCTTTTCTTGATGGAAAGACAAAGAGATCTTCCCTGGTATTCACTGTGAGAAGGTGACAGGGCATCTTGGGATAAGGTGTTCGAAGCGGTGAACATCTCTACAGCAAGGTTCCCTGTGTATTCTCTCTCAAACTTGTCTACAAGCAGCTCTAGCACGTCTCTACCTTTCTCTCCAACTTCTGGGAGGGTGAGGGGTAGCAGTGTGCCTGTGGCCTCACTCTTCTGAATCTAAGAACAACTGCAGGTTTCTAGGGGGGGTTGGGCAGTTTGGGTAGTTTTGTTCTCAACAGAATGGCCATTTTCAGCTTCTTGAGCCCACATTGGACAGACAACTAGTTATCAGTTTGTTCCCTTAAAATAAGCACACTGCCCATAAAACCTGTGAAACCTTACCAGAGTTAGCTTGCATTGTTCAGATTTTCTCAAAACCTTATCCTGAATCATTTAGAAACATTTGTTTTGTTCCTATTTTCTAATATATCCATTTGTCACTTTATTCTTCAAACCAGAAGTATCAAATCCTGATTTTTCCCGTGAGACATCAGAGGTTTCACAGATCATGACTCTTCCGTGACTGGCCCTTCCAATAAACAATTGCTCACTGTGGGCCTGGAGTCTCCACCCAAGGTCAATGACTAATTTGCAATTTCAAAAATAGCCTAAGCAAGCACAGAATGTTTGTGCAATGAGATAGGACAATAAATTGCACTTTTAACCAAGTTATGTCTTCTTTAGTTACAATGGCATACAGTGGGACTTAATAAAGAGAATAAAACAGTATCACTCCATGCAATAATAGACCCTACTCAGTGATGATCTTTGGCGCTATCTCCTGCTTTGACTTTCTTTGCTGTAGGTTCGTCTGTGCTGATTCATGAATTCATCCAATATACACCGATGTGCTTCAAGTGTCTTCCTCATGAAATATGGAAACTGTGCTCGACACTGATTTTATTGGATTTCCGTATTCACCACCAAATTCCTGGATAATACACTATTGAGTTTCATCCTACTTCAAAAATATGTAACTACTTATTTATCAGATGTGAATATTTCATACTTCATTGCTTCAAAGTGGCCGAGAGCAAATTAGAATGACTGAGAAGGTAACTGAGAACAACTCATGCTTAGTGGGCCAGTTCCTCACCTTCTATCAAACCCCCTTAGCAAATTCTGAAATGCCTTCTAAATATGTTCAGTGTCATCATCTCTGGGAGAGTTTTCCTAACTTTTCTGTGGGACCCCCTCTGTCCCAGAAGTCTCTGTAAATGTCACAGTAGCGTTTACTTGGGCAAATGCTGCACGAGGACCATTCAAGAACAAGAGTTGTATTTATCACCAAAGTTTGAGCAGTCTGAGCTTCTCATTCTTATAAGAACCATTTACTATGTCAAGGGATTTCACAGTTCAGAAGATATTAGTTTTTGAATATGCCACATGTGTTACATGTATTCCAAATGATACTGTTAATATCCTCACCAATACCGTGGGTGGGTCTTCTTTAGGTTTTTCTCTAGCTAAAGCACTGCAGGTGATCTATAAGGACTTATTATATTTCTGGAACTAGAAGAAAAACAAATGCCAATTCTTTGATAAGCTATTTGTAAAAATGTTCCCCGTTTATCCCCACTTAAAAGTACTACTAGTTCACTTGCACTTTGTTCCTGTCGAGGAGAAGTTTAAACTAAATGGCTTAATCTATGATAGGACTTCAAACAGTAGTATACACACAATTGTTAGCTCCTGGAGGGCAAGGAAGGTACGAGTTTATCTTGCATAACAGAGTACATTAAACAATATGGGAGTTATAGTTGTTTCTAAAAGTATCCTTTTATGACAGGGCTGAATCATGGGGCTGTGGAGCTGGTATGAGCAAGCAGTGTCTCCATAACTCAGAGAGCAAAATGCAGAATTGGGCAGGCATGCTTTTGATATCACTGGGTAGTCTCCAAACCCACACTCTTTTCTGTCCTTCCTTTTCTTTGTGGTTAGACCAATCCAGCAAAGCAAAAGTTGTTGGCATTCTCTGGGGCATTTACCTTGGCAGTAGGTTCAGTGTCAACCTATCCACCGGTCTGAAGACCAGATAGACTAGAGGGTAGCCTGCAAGTTATTAAGGACTTAGAGAGAAAAAGGTTAACTGTAAGTTTCCAAGTAAACACACTGAGGTGGATTCAGGGAAAGCCCCCTTTTCCTGGAGAGCCATTTGAAGGATTTTTAATTGACTAGTTCTGGCAATTGCCTATATATATTCTGACTTTGTAGCCAGCTTGGGAGAATTTGCTTCGTGTAAGTCTTTTTTTGTGACAGGGTCAGTAAATTTCTTAGAGGACTTTGACACCTGGCTTACAGTTACTCTCTCCACGTCCAGATCTAATGTCCTCCTAGGTGACTCCAGATGCCAACTTGCTTCACCTTCAAGGTGTTCCAGTATCCAGGCACTCAGTCTGTCTGTGGTTACAACTGATGCTTTGTTATACCTAGATTGAGCCCTATTTTAAACGACTTAGAGTCCAAATTTATATGCTTCCTCCCCGCTTCATGAGCATGTGTATAGTAAACTTTGTATATGCTACCCTTTAAATAGGAATTTTAGCTATTACAGTAATATATGAAGATTGCTAGAAATATGTTTAAAATAATCACAATTTTGGAAACTCTGAGTATACTTGGGAATATATATTTATTGCCCCTGAATCTCAAAGAGTAACATACCAAGAATTTGAAAACACTGAGAACTGTACTTTTTTCACTGTATTATAATTCTAAAATGTATCACCATTGCTGAATAAATTGTTTTTTTTTAAAGTTCATGAGCTATTAAAGAGCAGAAAATGTAACCAGTGAAGCTTCTTAAATGGTATGTAGAATTTCCTCTAATTAGGAGTAGTGAGAAGACAGTACAATAACAGGTTTCTGATGACAGCCTACAGGAATATTCAATGAAAAACATAATATATAGTTGAGTTGTAGAGGCTTATTACTCAGTGATTAAGACCAATTGCTATTTTTTGTAGAAGACTCAGGCTCTGTTTCCAGCACCCATGCAATAGCTTACAACCATCTTTAACTTCAGCTCCATGGGATACAATACCTTCTTCTGGCCTCCGTGGACACTGTACACACATGGTACATTTGAACGCAGGCAAAATAGTCTAAACATAAAAGAATGATAACTAACTAAATAAATAAAGTAATTCATCTCTCCCAATTAGATAGCAGCTCCTCCTAGAATTAAATGGGGAAATTAACCATTTAATGACAAGAAAGTGTGTTATTCCATTTAAAGGACTTACATGAAGCATATATTATATATGTTAACTCTGTAGTCTCATTTATTTTTACCTGTCTTTTCTTGTTCTCCTTTCTAAATGATACTATAGCTACATGTACATTCATCTACAGGTATACATGTATTCATTATAGACTAGGATCCACATGAGGGGGAACATATAGTTCTTTCTTTCTGAGATTGGGTAATCTCACCTAAAGCTCATGGACATTCCAAAAAGAAAGATAATACTGTGGCCAGCATTGGTCCACCATGTGCTTATGTTTCTAATTGTGGTGGTCACTAGTCATTTCTGAACAACTTGCTCTGTGGGATATCAACAAGTCCAACAAGCCCCTTTCATCTGGTCTCTTCACTGTCAGTCCCTCATCTTGTCTTCAGTTTCACATGGAAAGCAAGCAAACAATAACAAACACCATCAATGTGCTCTCATACAGTTCCACCATTTTCTTTTTTCCTCTGTCCACATGAACTAGATGACAGATGACAAGAGAGGCCATGAGGAAACATGAGGGTGGAAGCAGCGTTGGTAGTAATTCCTCTAAGATGAACAGGACAGAGTAGTCAGAAGAGAGCTGTCCCTCAGCCACAGAGATTGAAGCTTCACAGAGACCGTGACTGTCCTCTGGTTTTCAGAACTATAAGATAGCAAAGTCCATTTTGGTCACATCAAATAGTACATTGACATGCTTTAAACTGCTGTCAGTGGCATATCCTGAGTACCTCCTGACTCATCTCCAGCCCTATCTCATACCACACATCACTGATATCATACTCAGTCCTTCTACATTCCTCTGTTTCCTGGCTATCTTGATGACTTTTCTTGATTTTTATTCATCCTATTGCCCTTACATGACTCCTTTCTTCTCTTGCCCCAACTTTACCAGTCAGGTCTTACTTGTCTTTCAATGTTTGAGTCAAATGCCTTTTCTTATGGGAAACTTGCCCCATGGTCTACAAGAATACAAGGCTATTGTAGGTGTTTTGTATAATCATTTGTCTTTCCTGAGATCCTATGGGATCTGTGACAGCAATTAATAGTCAGTCTTATTTTTGTGCTTCAGTGATAGAGCCTGCCACATCGTGGCTTATTGGAAAACAAATATTTGTTGAAAGAACCTTACTTCTGTGTATTCAAACCTTATCGAGCTAAGTAAGAACCAAGACACTGATAGTCTCATCCTTGACGTCAATTTCCCATTGTTGGTTCTGATTTCTAAACTGATTAAATCAATGTTTATACCAATAACATCTGCTATTGTGCCATGGTCTTCAATCACAGAAAAGCAATGACATTTATGTATACAGGCAAAGTTATCTGAGTAACTCATCTGCAACACTTTCAAATCCATTACTCAATATGGGTCAAAACTGTATATATACATTTATAGGCATGTTGTCCCAATTCAGTTTTTGTGCCATAACAAAAAATCATGGAGACTGGATATATTGCAAAAGAATGGAAATTTTTGCCTCAAGACCACATTTCTAGCACATTTAATATTGGTGATGGCTGCAATCTTCTTCCAAGATATACACATATTGTTTTGTCATCACCTGATGGAGGGCAAGTGTTTTGTCTTCATATGGAAAGCATAAATGCACAGAAGGGATATAGCCTTTATAGGGATACCAATCCCTTTAATGAGGGGGAAAATAGCATGTTAAAATCCTTCTTAAATATTATCCCATTTGAGTATATCATCTACATAATTTAGTCTTCTCTTCTACATTGCATCCCTTACCACAGTTCCCTTTCTCTACTACCATCCCAGTACCCCCCCGCACCCAATCCTTCTCATTTTCCTTTAGAAAAGGGCAGGCCACCCAGAGATATCAACCAAACATGGAATATCAAGTTGCTGTAAGACTAGGCATCTCCTCTTGAATTAAGACCAGATAAAGCAACTCAGTAGGAAGAAATTAGTCCCAAAGGGAGTTCAAAGAGTCAGGCACAGTCCTCACTCCCACTGTTAAGTGTCCCACAAGAAGACCAAGCTACACAGCATATACAATAAGCACAAACCTAGGTTAGACTCTTGAAGACTCCCGAATTGCCTGTTTAGTCTCTGAAGTCCCTACGAACCCAGGTTAGTTGATTTGGTGGGTTTTCCTGTGGGTTTTTTGTGGGTTGTCCTTGACCCCTGGGGCTCCTTCTTCCCCTTCTTCTTCAGGATTCCTCAAGCTCTGCCTCTGTTTGGCTGTGGATCTCTGCATCTGTTTCTATCAGTTGCTGAATGAAGCTTCTCTGATGTCAATTATCAACATAATTTTTTTAAAAGACATCTATATTTAAACTATAGTACTGTACTTTATATAAAATTTTATTTTAACCCAATATTGTGTCTTAATAGTAGCAGGGAAAATATATAAATTTTATGATTATCAAACTGCTAGCTAAACTGAAATAATTTTTAATTGAAAAGAACACTAATCTAGAACCCATAAAAGATATGGTTCAACTCCCTTAAATTATGAAAATATTCTTATTTTTGAAATCATAATAGACAGTATGCTTTACATTCCTCTAACCAGAAGAAAGCCCATGCTTAATTATGAGGAATAAAGTCTACTTTATCTAACTTCAAGCTTGTGTTGCAGCTCACAAATTATACCCAGAATGGTGGCACTTTGAAGTACATTGAATTAAAGGGGACCAGAATGCCTCAGAGCAAAGTTCTCCTCTGACCTTCTCTACCCACTATCTTTCTCCTTACCTCCCTGAAGCAGATCATAGAATCCAGAAATACCCTAAATTACCTCATAGAAATGAAAACCCCTCTTCTCCAAAGCAAGCCACAAACCCCAGAAATACTATTTTAAGCTTCCCCTAGCATTCTGGTAGAAGTTGATTGGAAAGAAACCATCTGACCTGATAGTAAGTCATGAGTCATGTTCCACACTACTTCTGCCCTGCACCCAGAAGGAAGGGATGTGTGTGGTTTGAATGTAGATGTTTCCTCCATTTGCTCTCGTGTCTAAATACTTGGTCCCCAGCTGATGGTGCTGCTTAGGAAGGTTGTAGAATTTTTAGGAGTTGACGCTTCACTGGAGAGAGTGGGCCATTGGGGATGGACATGTGAGTGGCCTCCACTTGCTGCTCGCTTTCTGCTTTGTGAGTGAGAATGCCATGTGACCAGCCAGCTTCCTGCTCCTTCCAGTATGCCTACTTCACTATAATACACTGTATCTGAATGGGACTATAAGTCCAGATAAGCCCCTTCTCCTGTAAGTCGCCTTTGTCAACTTACAGTCTTTGATCACAGCATGACAAAGTAATCACAAAGTGCCACACTGAAGGCAGGCCACAGTGATTATCCTTCTGCAACCTATTACTCTCAAATGGAACATTTTTGTCTCCGATTGTCACATTTCTACATGACTGTCCACTCTTCAAGCCTAAGCAACAGAATAGACAGTTTTCCAAAGGTGTTTGAACTTTCATTTCTGGAAACCCTCATATTATGTAAAATTTTGACAAAATAAATCGGTTATGCTTTCCTCTTGTGAATCTGTCTCTGACCGTGAGCTTTTATGACTGAAAAAAAAAGGCATAATGATTTTATCTTTATGCTCACAAATTATTTTGTAACAGAAATTCTTTGCAGGATGTCTGATAAATAATTTGGTATACACTTAAAATTCTAAGTTGCACTAATACCAGACTTCAATTACATAAGGATCTGAAGGTTAAGAATTATTATTCTCAAGAAAGTTGTAATGAATTCCCCTGCCCTCTAGCTCTGTAAATGTTCATAAGAAGGTCTTTTAACACAGTACAATCTTTTACTCTTTTATTCAAAAGTTCAAACCATTCTGCAAGGGATGGAACTACGTAACATTTAAATGTTCTGATTTGCATTTAAGTATTGCTGTTTTTTAAGATTTGTCTATGCTGCTCAAATGGAGACTTTAATGTTGGAAAATAATACTAAGGATATTTGTACACATGGTCTTCAAGGAAAAATTTAGAAATTTAAAATTATAAATAGGAGGTTTTTTATTTCTGATGGATCAAGCTTATTGTGCCATCAAGCCAACAGCTCCTCCAAGTAATCTGCTAAGTAGTTTAATGTCGTTTATTGTAATGCTCATACAATTTTCTTTCAACTTGGACCTGCAAATTATTTGTTTCCTTAATATGTTGATTTAATACTTAGAGACTTGTTAAAAGAAGTTCATAAAAAGATCTACTCAAGAAAGAAGAAGGAAATCAAAAAGAGAAAAATGATTCTTAAGAGATGAGGAGAAAAGATGGAAAAAAATCAAAATAATCAAAAGGAGAAACAGAGTTGTACATATGGTCAGGGAAGGAAAAGGTTGCCTAGTTCTGCTTTTGGTCCTCCAGGGCAACATCCCTGAAGCTCACAGGCCTTAGTTCTATCAAGACAGCCCTGAAAGATTCTTGACCCTGATCTGATTCACTAGCACTCATGGCATGTCCATTTTCACTATTGTAGGTTTTATCTAATAGTGACTCTTGGCCGAGTTCACTAACTTTGTCTCATTGATGGGAATATGCATTAAACCTCAGTATATTTAAACTTTAAGTGAGAAATTACTCTGGAAGGTACAGTGAAATGTTCAATTGTTCGGTTGGTGATTTTTGAATTTATTACATGTCAGGAATATTCTAAGTTTTTAAAAGTCAGTGAAAAGTGCCTACAGTATGCATAAGCATTCACTTCTACCCAACATTCTACTGTATACTATTGATCAGCTTTTCCTTGGGAGATGTGAGGGAAGTGTTTGCTAACCACAATGCACCAATAAACCAATGATTCCACCCAAGTCCAGCATGAGAAGCCAGTGAGTTTATTGGGGGAAAGGTTACTTAGTAAATATGACTCAAAAGCAGCTGTATCACCAAGTTCCCACCCGACTAGGTAGATGACTCATGAAAGTTACATCACCGGAGACCCACTCTCTGTCATCCTTCGACTTTTGCAGACTCTAATACTTCCGAAGACCAAATGTAGCTGAGAGATAGGAGGCAGCAGCAAAGGAATCTCAGATAGGGGTATACTTACCCTCCCCCATGCCCTCTATAAAGGAAGATGGATAACTTTGCTATTATTACCATAGATATAGCTCTCATTGTAATTTTGATTTTATTATCATTATTTGTTTCTTCACTGCCATAACTGTGCAGCTAAGGAGTTCTGTGAGTTACCCCAGCAGTCTCTGCTTCATGATAGGAATCACCATGCTAAGCCGTGGAAATCTAAACAAGTGCCTGTGTTATTATATCCATATCACAGGTGATGTAAATGTTTCATGAGCCTGCCTCTTTTCTCTTTATTCTTTTTCTTGAACATGTGGGGAGTGCATGTGTGTATTCATATGGATGTATGAACAAGTATGTTCAGGACAGAGGTTAACAATGATGGAAGTTGAAGCACAGAAAGATTCTATGACTTTCCCAAGGTCACACAATTAGCTAAATGGTAGATTCATTAACAAGTTAGACCAAGAAGGAACATATATAACACAATAGTTGAGGTACAATGAAGGACATAGTGGCAACCCGTGTAGATAGTAACAGGGCAAAGTGTTCATAACAGGGAATGAAGTGCCATAGACAAGATCTTGGGAAAACAGAGAGAAATTATTAGATGAGACGCTTCCAAGGCAGGGAAGACAATATAAAGTAAATCCCAGAAGGACGCAGATGAGGGGCTCAGAAAATGGCCCCATTGGCAAAGCGCCTGCTCAAGCTGAGGACTTGAGTCTGGATCCCCAGAACCTACTAGAAAGTTCTATAACCTCTGATTCTGGTTCAGTTCTTCACGGGGCAGAGACAAGTGGATCCTTGCAGCTCATTGGCCACTCAGCCTACTCAGATCAGTGAGCTATATGCTCAGTTAGAGATTCTGTCTCAAAAAAAAAAAAATGATATTGTCAGCCTCTGGCCTGCACATACCTGTTCACATATCCACATGAAGACACACATGCACTCCCCACATGTATAAGAAAAAGAATAAAGAGAAAGGAGACAGGCTCCTGGAAAGTATAAAAATGGATAGTGGGAAGTATCAACAGAGTTGAGAACTAGAGGTGAGTGTCATTCAAGTACACTATCCAAAGGGAAGGTGATTCATTAGAGAAACACCTTCTTTTTAATATAAGAATGCTCAGTAACTGTTGCTTATTTTAAGCATTTGGTTTTAAAATTGAATTAAGACCCTGGATTTGAATCTTTATCTCACCTAATATTCCACAATAGACAAATGACTTTGGCGGGCTGCCATGCCTTGTGTATTAAACAGGTTGGTAAATACAGCTCTCAGTAGCTTGCTAGGGCTAGAAGGTGTGCTTAGAAGGAACCTGAAATATGGGGATGCCCATACTATGCGTGGGGAATTAGAGAAAAGGGGAAGAAAAGACTGTGTTAGGTTTATTTCAGTAATTCAGTAGTGACATGGTGATGGTCTAAAGCAGCAGTTCCTGTGGGACAGCAAAGCATGGTTGGCAGGGCTTGGGGTTCTCTTTGGTCCTAGTTGGGAATGGATGATAGTGGTATCGCATAGGATCCAGAAATGCTGTAAAACTCTGTAATACATAGAACGTCTTCACAAGAATCACCCAGTTCAGTCTAGCATCAGTGTCACTGTTGATGAATGTGGTCTTAGCATAGGAGGGGGAGGGGATAAAGAGAACAGACTAAAGCTATGGCAACAAAGCTGATACAAAAGATCTGGATAACCACCCTACCGGAGAAGGTACCATAGCCAAGACATGCGGGTCAAAGTCATTTCCTCTCGCACCTATGGGAACACTCGGGAGTGAATCACTTATGGAAAGGATGAATATGAAAATAAACAAATGAGTGCTATTGGATGCATATTCAAACTTGTCTAACATTCTGTACATTTAATATAATTCATTTAATCCTCACTATATAGGGAAACAATTATTGTCCTATGTCATGTAATGAGAGCACAGGATGATTCCATGACTTGTCCAAAGTCATACAACTATTTATGGATGTAGATTCCAGGAACAAAAAGGAAAACCCTTAAAAGCCATAAGGAAAGAGTTGAGAGTGGCCACAGAAGCAGCATGGTCTTGGTGGGAAGTTGGCAGTCTCGGTCACAGACTTGAGATGTTTGAGGCAATTATTTAACCATACATAAAGGTCAACGATTCAGTGGTCTGATGCCTCAATTGTTGAACCTGCCAAATGGATTTAAGAAATAAAATAAAATAAAACGGAAGCCTTCGTTGAAAATAGTCCTTGAAAACAGCACTGGATTTTTATAAAAATACAACCGAGAATTAGTGCAAGTCGTTATTATAGCCGGGGGAAGCTACACTTCTGTGTTTATTAAATTTTCTGGGGAGACCACATTTTAAAACTTTCAATTATGTGGTCTTAGGGTGCTAAATATTTCCTCTCATCATTCTTTCTTGCCTAACCTCACTGTGTTGGCTCTGAAGTGAAATACAAAAACCTACTCATGCCATGTAAGCCCCTGAGTGGCTCCTCTCACCACTGATGTGGTTATGTGTCTGCTCTTCATGCAAAACCTTCTCCAAAGCCGCTCTGTCTCCAAGGGCCCATTTGATGCTGACCTATTTTTTTTTCCTTTTCTCTTTTAAAATTAGCTCATGCTAATTGTATAAAATAGTGGGTTCCATTTTATTTCATACTTGCATATAATGTACTTTGAATATATTCACCCCCACATTACTGTCTTGTCTCCTGCCTTCTGATGACCCTTAGATCCAGAATAGAAACATTGGTCCATAGGGGTCTCTTTGTCCATCCTAAAGGGTCCTCATCCTCAACAGCCTTGTTGAGTGATTTCTCCATCGTTGATAAAGCCCAGGAATGTTACCACTACAGAAACATTGATGCCATTATCGCTGCTCTGCTCGTTGCAATACCCTGCATACATGATGTCATTATAAAGTGAACATAGCTTTTTGTAACTCTTTTGTTAACCCACCACCGCTACCACCTAAATCATTTATTTCAAATTGTAATTTGTTATCTAAACCTTTTAGGGTGAATCAAGCAGAGCTTGTATCCGCATATTTACACTGCTATTCCATCATGCTGAGGATCAAAGCCATGGATCTTGAGTCTTCCTATCTCAGAGTGTGTCCTTTTAGGTGAAGTACCAGCCATTGAATGGACCTCACCTCTCCTTTCTGCTCAGTACTGTTGATAATAACAGTGGACTTCATGTTCTTAGGTACCTCAGTGATCAAATTCCATGAATTCTCTTTATCATACTTTCCAGAAAGTCTTGGACTCCTTTTTCCCCCCTTGAGAAATAGCTCATACAGTTAGTGTCTAATGATTAAACCTTTACCACATAAACATCTCCCAGAACAAACAGATCGCTAAATCTAGGCAAACTATCTCGGCCTCCAGCTGCTGAGTAAATTGCCCGCCCAGAATTTGAGAGAACAGAGGAAGTAGGTTGCTGTGGGATCTGGAGGGTCTGCCAAGCAGGCCTTTGGACACCCTCCAAATCAGTAATCTTCACTACCTCTGTCCAAGCTGGGTGATCACTGGTGGGCCCTCAAGAAAATTTATCCATGGACCGAAATTTGGAGTCACAAGGCAAACAGAACATTTGATACCTCAATCTGGTCAAAGACGATAGTCAAAGTATACCCATGATGTCATTTAATGTGTGTGTGTGTGTTTGTGTGTGTGTTGTCATGTATGAGTGCACATATATGTAGGTGTACATGTGTACTTGCATAGAGAAAGGGATTAGATTGATGTTGGGTTTCTTCCTGATCCACCTCCACCTTAGATATTGAGGTAGGATCTCTCAATATACCCACAGCTTGCCATTTTACCTACCAGGCTAGTCAGCTTGCTCCAGAGATCCCCTCTCTGCTTCTTCTAGACTGGAAGTGCTGGCAGACTGCCAGGCCAACCCAGCTTCTGTTTTGGTTTGGAGGATCTAAAGTCTGGGTCTTCTACTACTTGAGCCACAAGTGTCTTACCCACTAAGCTGTAGCCCCTAGATGATTTCAGTCATATTTTATTTTCATATTGTCACATTCTGGAGTTTTATTCTTGTATCCTTTGAGTCTATTGACTCTTAAATGCCACAGAAGAAGCTATCCAAAACACAGTTATAAGAACGTTGTGCATTGTATTCCCCACTGTCCCTGTTATTGTCTTCTAGAATATAAAGTATTAACTTAGAGAGAGTTAAGATTACAGTAAACTTGTTTCAAAGGCTTGTTATTGGAGCAAAATATTACTACCTAAAATCGGCTTTGCTCAGACTTTTAAAACCTTATTTCATGTCAAAATATCAAATGACAACCTCTAAAGGTGTATCATTTTCATAGGTTTTTATGTCAATTAAAAAAATAAATTAAACCATGAGGCTGGGAGATAGCTCAGAGGGGAATAGCATGTGCTACGCAGGCATGCGGACTTGAGTTCGAATCCTCAGCAACCAATTAAATGCCAGGGATAGCCCATGGGCCTGTGGCTCCAGTGTTGTGGAGTGTGGATATAGTCAGATTCCAGGAGCTCCCTGACCCATCAAACTCCTCCTTCAGTAAAAGACCGTTTCCTAAGATAATAGGTTTGAATGTGATTGAGTAAGACATTAGACATCTTTCATGCTTTGGCTTGCATGCCCGTGAGTACATGGACCTGCACTCTCATGTACATTCAACACATACACACACACACACACACACACACACACACACACATCATTTAATTGGTTGATTAATTGAAAATTTTCAAAATTTTTTTTGGACTAGAAACATAGCTCATTGCTTGGCACATGTAAAGCCTTGGAAACAGTCATAACACTGATCATAGACAATTTAAAACTATTCCAGAGAGCAAAAGGAAAACATAATTTACAAAAACCCAGTACACCTTGTGATCTACCAGGCTGGCCTTGAACTCACAGAGAAGCCCTTGCCTCTGCTCTCCAGATGCTGGGATGGAAGGTATACACTATACCTTGGCTCATCTTGTGATTTTTGTGCTCAGGCATTTTGACAGGTTGGCTTTCCAGAATCATGGAACCATTAGGTATGCGACTATGAAGCAAATGCAGATGTCAGCACCGTCATTGGTAAGCGCTCACTGCAATCCTGGAACATAGGCCGATGCCAGGAGGAGGGAGGAGAAGATTAAAGGAGCTGCAGAAAAAACAAGTTGGAGCTGAATTTCCTGTAGGTAGTGCATGCACGCACACAGAGAAGGATGTCAGCAAATGGTTTAAGACAGCCTTAAAAACTGAGCAAAAAGATGTTTTACCCATTTGTAGGGCCTGGAAGTTGGGATTCCTCATTTACATGAGCTTTTTCTTTTGTTGTTGTTCATTTTTAAGTGACTGAAATGATGTCTGTGCACATGTTGGATCAGAGGTTCTGTTCTGAAGGAAAGTTTTCATGTCAAAATGAGTGTCCCCAGGGTTATGAAGCCTTTCTGTAAGCTATGAAATTGTTCCAAAGGACTACAGTTTTGTTGGTTTTATTTGTTTCATTGGATGATTTTCCACTCATTGGAAGAAAGTGAAGAAAAGAATTTATTGGGTTGAGAAAGAAAATGAAGTCCTATCATGATGCTTGTGAAATATATACTCAGCGTGACCACATGATTTGTGTCTTTCATGGACTCATCCCTCTGGGAAGTTTGAGGGGCTTCAGCACAGTGCTTTACCCTACCGAGTCTGTAACATTCTTAAGATATTAAGAGAGATAAATTGTTGGAAGACTAGTTCATGAGTAAAATCTCTCAGGGATGAAAAAAATCTCTGGCTACGGGGTAACCATGTTGCTGGGAAGTGAGCCATGGCTTGACTCATTCAAAAAATGCCATTAACAGCTTTACTATGTGTGGTGGTTTGAATAAGAATGGCTCCCATAAGCTCATATATTTGAATGCGTGATCATCAGGAAGTAACACCACTTAAGAAGGACTAGAAGGTATGGTCTTGTTGGGAGAAGTGTGTCACTGGAGGTGGGCTTTGGGGTTTCAAAAGCCCAAGCCAGTCCCAGTCTTCCTGCTGCCTGCAGAGCTATATGTAGCTGTGTATTCTCAGCGACTTCTCCAGCACCATGTCTGTTTGTTTGCCACCATACTCCCTGGCATGATGACAATGGCCTAAAACTCTTAAACTATAAGCAAGCCCCAGTTAAATGCTTTCTTTTATATGAGGTGCTGTGGTCATGTTCTCTTCACAACAATAAAACACTGACTAAGATACTATGGGAATCTGTCAAAGAAACTGATCACTAATAGGAAATATTTTGTTCTATACTGGGAATAAAGTGACAGTTACATGATTTGTTAAGATCTCTCAAAACATCAGCATCCTTTTGCTCAGCCTTACTGTTAGTACTGTATTAAACAGGTGCCCATGAGAAGGAAGGGATTTTCCCAAGAGTAATGAGATTTCTCATTTTTCGCCATACTCTTATCACTAAATTCTCTTGCTGTTTCTAGGGAAAAACAATTCAAGTACCCACTGGGACTGCCATGGTACTACTTTTGTACTGAACTTTGATGGAAAGGAATTTGACCAGAATTTCAATCCCCAAATTCAGGAAGAGAAACCTGCATTGGATATCTCTTGTGGTAGAGGTAGAAGGATCATTTCAGTCAAAGACATGGTTGGTTGGCAAAGGAAATTCAAAGTTGTTGACCCAAACTGGAGCACATGTGAATCTTAAGATTCTATGTAATGTTCCTTTTTCTCTCTCCCTAACATTGGTGCTAACCTAAGCAGCATGTTTTATCTTTGTCCTGAGCACCAGGTCTCAGTTAAGGCTTCACTTGTATCCTTGGTTCATCTCAACATACCTTCTCCCTACAAGCTTGGGAAGTGTTTCTTTTGAACTAAGACAGAGTTGGAGGTGAACAAGCTATGACCATTAAACTCCAGCAATCTCTGGAGTTTTGATGTAGGCAGGAACCTCTGAATCTAAGGGAGACGACTAAACACAGAGTCCGTCCTGATGAGTACTGGGGCTAGCTTTTGTTGTGCTAGGAGTAGGGTGAAGAATGAATGGATGTTGGATTTCCCAAGCCTTCTGTTCATTCCATTGGACACTTTAACTCTGCTGGCATCCTTTGGAGCTGCCCCAGAGACGCCATCTAATCCTGTAAGCCACAAAAGTGATTTTGCCAAAAATGATATAAGTCATTCAAGTGACATAGCAGAAGGGGACAAGGTTACAATCATGACGATCAAGGCTATTACAATATTATAGGGGACAAGCCAGGATGATCAGCACTAGGGAAGAAAGCTAGTTAAATAACAGTAATACAAAAATGACTCTCAAAATGCATTGGAAGATGGCCCAGTATGTTCAAGGAAACTTTATTTTCTGAGTCTCTGAAATGGCACAGAGTAAACACAGGAAAAGAACAGAGGTGACCACTAAGGCAAATATCCAAGATGGAAAAGATTTCAAGGTATCCTGATCAACTCATCCATGTTCGCCATCCTTGTTGCTGTAGCAAGTTACCTGGCGGGTATGACACAAAGCAGGGAGGTTCACACTGATTCACAGTTTAGGTGACACAGTCCATTATGGTGACAGGGGCAGATGCAATCTTGGTATTGGGAGCTTGAAGACAGTAGCCTTGTGGGGGCAGACAAGCCTCAGACAAGGAACTGGCTGTAGCCTTTAAAAACCCACACCAGGGATTCAGTAGCCAGGTTTCCCAGAAGAGTGCCACTAGCAAGGGAGCACCTATTCAGACACATGAGCCCGTGTATCACACTGGAGTGAAATATCATTGAGAGGAAGTTAGTGTATATCAGTACACCTAACCTACTGAGCACAGGACTTAACACACAACACACTGTGGATTGTCATTTCCACCCCCAGAAGATGCAGCTCACGGTTGCTGCTCGTCATTGCAAGAGAGTATAGTCTCACACACCGTTCACCCAGTAGAAGGTCAAAATGCAAAACCTAAAAGTCTGGTTTCTATTGAGTATGCATTGCTTTTGCATCACTGGGAAATCAACAAACCCTAAGTCCAGAACTAGAGGTCGATCTGTAGGGTAAAATGTGACAGTAAGAGGGATAACCAATCACAGTGTAAGGATGTTGCTGATGCGTCTTCCTCTTCACTCTCTCCCTGGAACTCCAGTTAGGTCAGCTACTAATTCTACCATATGCCAACCCTCCCCCTTACCCGGCACACATTTGGACAAAGTCCCTCCTGTAATATCCAGTCACAAAATTATTCATGAGGTTGCTCCTCTTTCTGCCTGCAGCAGTTGATCCTTCTGAGTGGTTCCTACCGTCTGAGACGGTGCTTCCCTGGCCCAGAAAAGCAAGGGATGGTTAGCAACAATCCAACTTCATTATTATTTCACAGGATGGACTGCCAAAGAGAGAGTAGAAAAATCCCTCCGTAGAGTTCATTACCAGCCGCATTTTCTCAGATCCAATTTCATTCTTCTCTTCCAAGAAACCTAAATAAGAGTAGATATTGCTTTTTGGAAATATGTTCCTCAAATAGTAAGAAATAGCAAAGTCTACTCTGAAATGTAATGTTTGAATGTACATTTTGTTTCATTCAGATAAAACAAAAATATATACTTTGTCAGTGTTAAGGGTACCTAACAGAGGAACATTCTGTATTTAGCATTGAAAAAAAACTTTTACCACTTTTTTTTCTGGGCTTGGGGTGATTATAATATCTAGGGTTCCTCTTTTGCAAGTCCTTTTATAGGTTAGAAAGATCAAGAAGGAAAATTTCACCAGAAATTTTGATACACACCCTGACAGGACAAGGGCTTCAACCACAAATATTCTGATTGAAAGATTTGTCTCCTGGAAAGTGTCCATGCAGATAAAGTGCTTAGACAAGACAGGACGGAACAGCAGAGCTGAAAACACTTCTGACATTTTTCATGTGGTGCCGCTCTTTTGTTCTTTGTATTAAATATTCTGAATAGTTTGGCTCTCTTTATTAACTGATAAAATTAAGGCAGGCTAGAATGTGCTTGTGTGTGTGTGTGTGTGCGCGCGTGCGCGCGCTCGCGCGTGCACGCAAGTGCACATGCAAATTTATTATTTTGACCAGCTAAGTTTAAAAGCTTACTGAAGCATAATAAAAAGAAAGAAAACAATCATATCTATAACATTTTCTTTATAAACACCCTAGGGAACACAATGTTGGCAACAAAAATGGGAATATATTCAGAAAATCACACCCTCGCATCAGCAGGCTATCATTTTCTGAAGCAAAGGCACAATTAGACTCGGTACGTAGGTGCCCTCTCCTAGTTAGTCTCTTATAAGAAGCTTATCGTACCCCCCAGAAACTTCATGTGGTCTTTCCTGTGCTCACAGAGATCGTGGCTGAGGGTGTGATTTTCACTGTCAGCAAGTGTGATGTGAAGGCAGAGTCTCATATGTGTGTCTGTCTGTGTGTGTGTGTGTGTGTGTGTGTGTGTGTGTGTTCATGTGTTCATTCTTTGCGTGGTGACAGAGCAGTCATCATGAGTGGAAGCCCTTGATCATGGTTTAATGCTCTGCTCTCTGATCACTAAAATTAAAAATCACTTTGAGAAAGGACCCTTGCATTTTAATTTTCTGTAAATGGCCGCTGATCCTGCCTGCTGAACCTAATCACATCAGAGTCTAGGCCTTGAACTAGTAATGATGACCCTTTGTTAGTAATGGCATGACCTTCCTGTGCCTGTCTTCTGTTTTTGTTGTTTGTTTGTTTGTTTGAATAGCAATCTCATGTTGGGAATAGACATTATTTTTATGTCTTTCTTTATTGACTGACTTGAGATAAGTTTTCACCCTATGGCTCAGGTTAGTCTGATACTAACTGTATAAATCATGTGGGGTGTTAGCTCACTATAATCCTCCTGCCTCAGCCTCCATGGTGCTGGAATGACAGGCCTACACTACCACGTCCACCTGTTTATTCTATTTACATAATTGAAATTAAATCACACACAATTGAATTAATGTTGTTAACTGTAGCCAATACTATGAGACTGAGTTCCAGTCTCACTTCTGCCAGGAATTTGAGGCTACGGTTGTCTGAGTGAAGGACGCTGCCCGCTCTGGACACTGGTGTTTTGCTTTTTAGTCTTCGCACACAGCTGGATTCCTCTTTTAGGCTGGATCTCATTGGGTTAGTTCTATCAGACTTGTGCTTCAGAAAGCCTCACTGGATAGAGTGAAGCCAGATGTTCACAGATATTTTGATTAACTTTTCCCCCTTGTAAGCCACTTTCTGAATCTCAAGCTGTTTCTGTGGAACACACAAAACTCTGTGTGCCCTAATTCATCAAAACTGGAATGTGTGTCTGTGGAGGGATTCCATCTTGCTCAAAGGTTAATATTTTTAAATGTTTAGATCATAAATTTTCTGATAATTAGCTGTGATTGTTTTACTTATATATTGATTTTGAGAATGGAAATAGCTATTGTGCTGTGTGTGCATGTGTGTCTCTCTGTGTGTGTGCATGACTGAACTCAAGGCCGTATGCATATGGACAAGCGTTGTACCACTGCACCATACCCATATCCCCTTGCAACTTCATTTATAAAGTTCAATATCTTATACAAAACCTTCACTTCTAATTCCCAATCTTGGAAGTGGCCAGCATCAACTGCACAGCTTTCTTTAAATGCAGCAGTGACGGTGATTCAATGTTTATTTGTTATTACTTTTCTTTACAAATACACAGTTCATATAGACTCACAGCGACTCACAGAAAATACTGTTTCTACTATCAGCGGTGACGTCTTTAGTACAGTTGTCTTAACATATGTGACTGTTTCTAGAATATTGTATTCAATTAATTTGTTGTTTTTCTGAGCACTTCTTATCTCGATAACCTCTACTTCATTTATTTCCTGAAAATGACACAATTCTATTTTTTTATATATCTGCAAAAAACCTCCACTGAGTATTTATACTAAGTTTTTTTTTTAAGGGATTCATGTGTTGGCAGACATCTGGACTAATCCCTTATTTGGACTACTGTGAACACTACAGTAATTCGTGTAGATGTTTGTGCATTACTGTCATATATAGCTGCTCTTTAAAAATTGTTCTTACTTGATACACAGCAAACCTTTTCTTGATGTTGACCATATCTTGACTACTATGGATGGGACAGTGTATCATTTCCTCCTAGGTGGATAATCCTCAAGAAATTATAGCACTTCACCATTAGTCTGGGGAGTGGGTCAATACAGATGATGTAGTCATCCTGCCCAAATCAATGAGTTGCATGTGGTCACTTGGGTGTGGGTCTGTTTATACCTATTCCTTTGCCACTAAGCCTAATGGTCTGAGTTCAATTCCCCAAACACAAGGAATAAAAACATCGATTCCTACAAGTTTCCCTCTGACTTCTGATATACACAAGTAACAGGATTAATAAATAATTCATTTAACTCATTAACTAGAAGATAATGCCTCTGCCTCAGATGTTTTATGTACCTACCATGAAGTAATGTACTCATATTTTTTTTCTTTCTGTTTTTGCTGTTGTAACGTTGTTGGTCTATGTCTCTTTCTGCATTAAGTTTCACAGCCTGGTTCCTCTCTAGGAGGCCGTAAGTGTGTTTTCCAAACCCACCCTTCTTTCTCTTTCTTTCTTTCTTTCTTTCTTTCTTTCTTTCTTTCTTTCTTTCTTTCTTTCTTTCTCTCTCTCTCTCTCTCTCTCTCTCCCTCCCTCTCTCTCTCTCTCTCTTTCTTTCTTCCTTTCCTTCTAAGGTGAGTCTAAATTATGCTGAAGACTAATGGCTGTGGTGAAGGAGAAAGCCGCAAAGACATCTTGCTGTCTGAAGAGGCAAGAGAAGCAAGCTTCCCTCGTCCTTTGTCTTAGAACAGGGAAAGCATTTATGTTCTGGCTATGTAAGCTGAAACTCAAAAGAGATGAGACTTGTTCAACAGGTCCCTCAGGAAAATCATATGCTCCTAGCCACACCAAACAGCTTTAGGTCCTTCATCAGGAACTAAGATGAGAGTTACTGTCTCATTAATTCTAGAAGTTTGGCTCTGTGTCCCAGCTAGTTCCTTCCTGTCATCTTCTATCCATTTGGAGCTGAGGCTGAAATGGAGGCAGGGGGTGGGGGTGGGGGGTGGATTAGGGTGCACTCAGTGCTCATTGGGTTTGGTTAGCTAGAAAAGGCATGTAAACTGGGGACAAGCATGACATAGACAGCACCCTTCACTGTTCCAATCACTACATCATTTTCTTCTCTAAAAAGATGACGATTGTTCTAGCATCTAGTTGAAACAGAGCCCACAGAGGGTACCTTCCTTACTTCAAATCCCTTGAGTTCCCGCCTCTAGCTTAGCTGACCACCAGACTGGTGGCAGTGATTGAGAACAACTGAGACGCATGAATTACCAGGATGGAGAGAGGAGAAAAAACATTATTAGAAAAACATAGGTCAGCTATAAAATGCCTTGTTGGAGTGTTTTTGGAAGGGAAATGGTGCTTTAGGAAGGTCATCGTCAGTGACGACAGTGTGAAGAATGAGTCAGGAGAGCTGGTGAATAATGGCACCTGACCTGGATGTGGTTAGAGCAAGAACAGCACGGAGGGGCTGGCTGCTGCCTTTCATTAGCTCTCTGCCCTTTCCAACATCTGCACGTGAAGTGAAGCAGGAAGCGTTTGAATCTATCCAGGAGACTTTCAGCATGCATTTAGGCAGTGCGTGGCGTCTCTTGCACAGATGGTGTTCCTTAAGTGTCTATGTCTATAATCCCCTAAAACGAGATAACCAGGAAGGATTCTCACTCCATGTTCTTTCTTCTGCCCGCACGAGCAATGGCACGTTTCTCCATTTGTGAAATAAGTAATTAAGCTGGGGCAGCCTCCAAGGACCTGACAGCTTTGACAGCTTGTAGCTCTACTTTTGAGAAACCAGAGTTTTTGTGGTTTCTCATCTAGTTTAAATATTGAGTGACAGCTGTACAGTGCTCAGTGATATTATAGGTAATTTCTGAACCCTCACAGATTCTTCTTATGCTAGAAATTCCTGGATGCTTAACATCAATCTCCATTGTCCAAGTGGGTTGCCAGCACCTTGACGCCTTAGAGTTGGTCATGCGGTACTTGGCATCACTTTAGTGCCAGCCAAGTCAAGAGCAAGATGCTACTTGTGACTCATCTCCTTAGGCCCGTTCAGTAACAGGCTTTACCGAGTTAAAGTGATGCTTACTAATGGTCAGTTCACACAGTACTATTTACTTCCTTGGGGTGGATCACTAACCTTGTTCCAATCCCAGTTTAACAATTATTGATGCTAATTGCTTTGAAGCTTCTCGGTCTATCCAAAGGCCAAAACAACACACTTTGGAGCAGAATTATCACACACACCAAGTATAGTTACCATGTCAACCCAGAATGAGTGTGTGGCGTGGTACAGTGAAGAGACACTTGTACTAAAATTAAGGAGAGTGCTCTTGGGATTTTGGCATTTACCTGTCTGGCATCCTTGAGGAAGTCAGTAATCTCATTTATCTAATCCTCAGGCCATTTATTGGCATTTATCACATGATAGATACTGTTTTAAAGGTTTCTGAATCACTTTAAAATTTTTATATTTGTTAGCTCATCAAATCCTTAGAACAGAATCATTATCAAAACTTTTTGGAAACTCAAAACTCTGTACTACAATCCCCAGTCTCCATCTTCCCCTTGTTATTAGAGTTAAGCATGGTCTTCATGCTTTCAGAACACTCCCTCAGAGCCAAAGGCCCCCTTGCTTCTTCCTTGAGAGGGGACGAAAAGGAAAAAGTTATGGTATTGGTTGTTCCATGTTGATCACAACTTGGGAGCAGATAGTGGCCTTTCAATGTTTTTGGCAGGTATTGATAGTGATAATTCTCTGCTCAAACACTCTGGTCATTTCTACTGAAGGAATAATTGGTTCTTATTTGTGAGGTCTGAAATTTATGTTGTTGGCATTTGCTTACATCTAAGCAAAAATATAATTGTTTTTCTCCAAAAGTTATCTTCTAGCTGAAATATAGGCAAATTATATCATACATATTATATATTAATATATTATATTAATAATGTATTAATTAATATTGTATTATATATTAATATATTATATATGATAAGTATATATCATCCAATTACTATAACTTGATCTGGTAAAAAAAAAAAAGTAGAAAGAGAAGCAAGCAGTTCCCACAGAGGGTTTTTCTCAAGACATTTTATCCTGTAATCAAAATCAAAATAGACTTTCCAACTAGAGAAGGAATTCAGGTCAAGTATGGGAACTAGAGGTTTTGAAGCAAAAGCACATATATGGTTTAGTTAGAACAGATATCAAAAGCAAACTCTTCTTGGTGCTCTATTTACCAGAAAGTCTTTTCAGCAGTTTCTGTAAGTCCCTTACCTTGTTGCCAACCAGTGATTTGAGGTTCAAAAGCAAGTAGAGAATGGAGCTATTATTTCTGTGACTTTTCATTAATTCTGGGCCTACGGTGACTGAACATCTTTCTTTCCAGAAGCTCAGAGGCATTGTTTACTGAGCTGCTATGCTAATTTGTACTTTGGAGGAAGGTTTGAGCTAGGACTTACTGCAGAGATGGTGCAACTGGATTGTGTAAAAGCTATGGCACCCAGATGCTACAGTTGGAGATTTAATGATCTTCCTATCTGTTTACATTTCATGGTTCTGCATTCTGATGATAATATATTCACCACATGTGACTTCTTCACCTAGATGTCCAAAAGATACATCAAATTCAACAGGTCACATATGAATTCATTCACACTCTCTCTCAATTTGAGTTTTCGCTTTTTTTTTTGTATTTTATACCTTGACCTATTAAAATAATATTTTTTTTTACTCTTTGAAAGTTATACACATTTAAACAAATGTATATTGATCATATTCATCTACCACTACCTCCCTCTTAAACCCCCATTACTCCCACCCGCCACATCTTCATTAATTATTCACTGTCCGTATAGAAATCCAAGCTGGAAACCGCAGCAGCCCTTGGGTCTTCCTTTCCTCCAGCATTTATACTGAATGAACGTCTCCTGACCATCCGTTCCACCTCTAAAATGTCTTTGAATCTGCCCGTTCCTCCAACCACTATCCTCATTTTCTCTCTCCTGGATCTTTGTCAGAGCTTCCTAATGGGTCTGCCTGTCTCCAGGGTAACCACTTTCTATTCCACCCACTGATCTGTGCCAGGGTGTGCTTTCTGAATAGCAAATCTGATCTTGTCACTCACACAATTAAAAACCTCCAGTGGATCCCAGCCACTTACAGCATGGAAATTCAGGCTCCTGAGCTCAGCCTGAAAAGACTGTTTTTAATTTGGCTTCTGCACCTTCCACCTGCAACTCAAGGCTGTTAATTTCTCAGTTTGGCATCATAGAATGTGCTACTGGGCTCCTGTGGCTTTCTGTGTGGAGTGGCAATGCTTAGAACAACTTTCTGTCTTCCCTCCCCTAAACACCTACTCATTCCTTCTGTAAGGGCTTCTGGTGACACCTGTCCTGAGCAGCTTAGGTTCCCAGTCCCCCTTGTGTATAGTTTCAATTAACAATGTCACATGCAACCTTGTATCATTTTTTTTTTTACTTCATTATATTTGAATCATGTTTTTGGATTTATTTCCCCCAGCTTTCTGTGAATTCATTTGAGCATTGTCTTTGTATTCTCAGCCTCAAGCCAAGCGCCTGGCAGAGGAGAGGAACCCACTCCATGTTTTCTGAATATGAATGAATGCCTAGGCAGCTGGTTTCAGTAACAGCAGAGCCACCCTGGGCATGCAACTTAAAGTCCTTTGAGACTTTGTCCTCATTTGCAAAATCAGGAACAAAACAAGGACTATCTTCCTGTGTGTTATGAGAATTAAAGAAGATTCTGGCATGCTCTGTAAACTGATATACTATTGTAAGAAAGTATAATTATGGCTCTTACATGACATTTATTTTTAGAAGTTGTGTGTGCATGTGTGTGTGTGTGTGTGTGTGTGTGTGTGTACACACATTTGTATAGATATCTGCCTATAGATAGATGCAAATGCTCTCAGAGGCTAGAAGAGGTCCTCAGATGCCCTGAAGCTATAGTTAAAGGTGGTTGTGGGCAACCAGACATGAGTGCTAGGAACCAAACAAGAGTTCACTGGGAGAGTAGCAAGTGCTCTTAACTACTGAGCCATCTCTCCAGCACCCATACCTTTTACAATTATTTTGAACTTTATTAATAGATACATATAACCAACCACTATACTTCACAAAACAGCCGTATAATCTACCTTCCTTCTGTTGGTCTCTGGTAAATTTACCAGGCAATGTCTGGCCCAGTATCCATTCAAGCTGCTTTCTTCCTAGACCAGGCTGAGCATAGCAGGCTTACGTCTGACTCCACATGCACTCAGTAATACCTGCTTCTCTTACAGATTCTACTGTTCCATTTCACACATTTTTCTTTCCTACATTTTCTTGTGATGTTCTTGAGGTTTGTTCTCTTTGCTATCCTACACACTGAGTCAAATTTCCAGACCAAATTTAGGACAATGTAGACAGAATATTCAAATACTGACAGTTCTCCAGATTATCCTGCTTCTGATTAAGGGATAGTCCATAAGGTACACTCTTGACAAGGGCTCTTGAGTCCTCCTGTGTATTTCCCTTGATGGCCACTTGATTTTGGTCTGAGACTCCAGAGTATCCTAGAGATTTTCCAGGAGATTGCCCTTCCTGACATTCAGAGTTCTTAGTGGACACAGCATCCTTGGTTTCTCAGTATCAAGTCTCTGAGATCCGACACGGGCATTCTTGCTATTCAAAAGCATATCACCCAGGCATACCAGTGTCTTTCCTGGACTGTCTCCCTTCCTCCTTCCCGAGCTGCTGGCTGATTTTCTTTTCCTACTGAAAGTCTTATATTGGCTGTGTTTTTAAAAGATGGTTAACTGTTTCTGGTGGTTTGCTCAGTGTCGTGTCCTGTGCTGTATACAGCACATGTAGTAAGCCACACTTCCTTAATGTGAAACCTGCCGGAGCTACTATCAATGCCCTGTCTTGAAGGGCAAAAGACACTGAGGCTCAGAGCGATTACATGACCTGGAAGATGCATCAAAAGGCTTGTCCAAGGTGAGATTCTGTCCCTGAAGAATCAAGATGCTATCTCTCTTCCTTTCATTTGCACTGTTGCCGTCCTCTGAGGCCTTTACCCTCCTCTGGTGGCATATGTTGTATCTATCATTTGACTCATGATTGTTTTGTCCTCCTACACTCCATGGCAAATCACAATGTCCACTGTGTGACCGCCAGCTGCCTTAATTTTTATATTTCTTACAGTATTACATCAGGTTTCCTTCAGCCTTTGAAATATTCAATTTTATATATATATATATATATATATACATATATATATATATATATATATATGTATATATTATATATACTAAATATTTCCATTCTGTTTGAGTCAGTCTCTTGTGTAGTTGAGCATCAAACTTAATACATATCTGGGTCTAGCCTTGACCCTCTGATGCTAATCCTCTTCTTTCCTTCTCCTGAATTTTGGGGCTTCCATACCTAGCTTATGTGGTGTTGGGGATCGAACCAAGGGCTTTGTGCATTGGGCAAGCATTCTCCTGAATAAGCTGTATCTGAAGCTCAGTCTCCCACATTCTGCATGGTTTTAGGAATTGAAGCTGGGGCCTCACACATGCTCGGCAAAACACTCAACCATTGGGCTACATACCCAGTCTAAAATTCTAAAGACTATAATTTATGAACTGTCATTCATTTCAGACAGGAATTTTAGTATGTTAATTTGTGATCTATTAAATTAAGTTTACCAAAGATAAATACTAGATCATCATGTTGCTTTTGGTTGAACTAAGACAATATATTTATTCATAAATGCAGAAATCTAATTTTTTTAAGGTAGAAAAAGAGCTCCTTCCCTAACATCCAGCAGGATCGATGATGAAACTGGAGAAGGTCATATTGACAGAGAAAACCTAGACCCAGAAAGGTAAACATCATATGTTCTCTCTCATCTGAGTTTCCTATCTCCAAATCTTCAGATATGTGTGTAGTCCTCACAAGGAAGTTCCTCTTTGTAATGGGCAGGGGCCATCAGAAAACCACAGCCAACCAATTTGCAGATCTGTGGAGACCAGTCCCAATGGACACATCTAAGACCAAGCTCCTGCTCCTAAGGCTTAGGAATCATTTCAGAAGAGGGACAGAAAGACTGTAAGACCCAGAGGATCAGAGAGATTGCTGTAAGATTGTGTCTCCTAGAAATACCAGAAGTGATACCTGTGAAGTATCAGAAGCATGAACACCTGAACATGAGCATCAAAGGATAACAGCTGTAGGCATGCTAATGTGGATGAAGGGAAGCTCATAAGAACTCAATGCTACCTAAGACCTACTGGCAACAAAAGATGCTAAAAGCAAGAGGAGTACTTTTTTACCAGGAAGACCAAACCATTTGGCTATCCAAAAACCAAATGGCCAAATAGCCCTGAAAATATATTCATACAAGTAACATTATAAAGAATTAGCAGGCTACGTTTATGTATTTAGGATCTCTCTCTCTCTCCCTCTCTCTCTCTCTCTCCCTCTCTCTCTCTTTCTCTCCCTCTCTCTCTCATCCTCCATCCCTCCCTTTCTCTCTATCTCCCTCTCCACCTCACCCTACCACAGCCACCATCACCACCACCAACAAAGAACAAAAGGCCATAAGCCATGATTTGAAAGAGAACAAGGTGAGTACATGGAGGATTTGATAGGGAGCAAAGGGAAGGAGAAATGATAATTATATTATAATTTCAAGAGGTTAAAAAAATAATTTTCAAAATGGTAGGAAAACAATTTTAGCCCTCATTTTAAAAATCATTTAATTTTACCTTCTTTTCAGTTGATTAACTTGAAAGCTTTATTACCGCTGGGAACGATCATATCATTTGCAGTTGCTCTTCACTGAATTCCTGTGAAATAGAAAAGGCAAGAGCACACTGCTTACTAGAATAAAGCCGACTTGGGTGCAGATCTCATAGTGAGCTTCCCATTCATGGCTTCCTGTACTGTTGCATCTCCTCATGGATCGACTTGAGAAAATTAAAACTAGGCAGATGGAGGAGCAAAGCTAATTTGAAATCAGACATTTAACTTGCATGTTCTTGAGCTGACTACATCTTACGTATGTAAAGTAACTTAAAACAATTTTATCCCTTAAATTCAGCAACATAGCACAGAAAGACAATAAATAAATATTCTGTATGAGTAAAGAAAAGGGTAGTATTATAAAAACAACTTCTAGACCCATGAAGTGAATCCTATCCATTTCTGTCTGTAGGTGTTATTGTAGGTATTGTCTTAATTCATAAGTAGTACCTCAGGAAAAGTGAAAATTTATTGATCTGATAGGAAAATAATGGAACTCTATTTAGCGATTTAGCTCACTCTTGCTTTAAAGACCCTTCCAGTTCACCTGGACAAAGATTACCACTGAGGAGATGTAAGATCTTTCCATATATTATATCCCAGGTAGTGCAAGTATTTGAAAACTCACCAGCTCCATCCATTTACCTAAGAATTTCTTGAATTCATTGTCTTTAATAGCTGAGTGATACGCCATTGTATAATTTCTGTATTGTACATTTTCTGTATCAATTCCTCTGTTGAAGGACATCTGGGTTCTTTCCAGCTTCTGGCTATTATAAATAAGGCTGCTATGAACATAGTGGAGCATATGTCCTTGTTATATGTTGGAGCATCTATTGGGTATATGCCCAGAAGTGGTATAGCTGGGTCCTCAGGCCCAATTTTCTAAAGAACTGCCAGACTGATTTCCAGACTGGTTGCAAATCATCCTGAGTGAGGTAATCCAATCACAAAAGAACACACATGGTATTCACTCACTGATAATTGGATATTAGCCCAGAAGCTCGAAATACCCAAGATGCAACTGACAGACCACATGAAGCTCATGAAGAAGGAAGACCAAAGTGTGGGTGCTTCAGTCCTTCTTAGAAAGAATAACAAAATACTCAAGGGAGCAAATATGGAGACAAATTGTGGGACAGAAACTGAAGGAGGGGCCATTTGGAGATTGTTCAACCTGGGTATCTATCCCATGTGCAGTCATCAAAGGTAGACGCTGATGTGGATGCCAGGAAGTGCATGCTGACAGGGGCCTGATATAGCTGTCTCCTTAGAAGTCTGCCAGAGTCTGACATATTCAGAGGTGGATGCTCACAGCTAACCATTGAACTGATCATGGAGTTTCCAATGGAGGAGTGAGAGAGAAGACTGAAGGAATTGAAAGGATTTTCAGCCCCAAGGGGAGAGCAGTAATACCAACCAACCAGATCTCCCAGGGTCTAAACCACCAGCCTGGGAGCACATAGGGAGGGACCCATGGCTCCAGCTGTATATGTAAGGGAGGATGGCCTTGTTGGACATAGGTGGGAGAGGAGATCCTTAGTCCCATGAAAGCTGAATGCCCAGTGTGGGGTAATTCAAGGGTAGGGAGGTGGGAGTGGGGATGAGTGGGTGGGGGCACATCCTCATAGAAGCAGGAGGAGGGGGGATAAGATAGGGGGTTCCTGGGCTGAGGGGGAAATGGGATAAGGGGATAACATCTGAAATGTAAATAAAATATCCAATAAAATAAAAAAGAAAACTCACCAGCTGGTGGAGCTGTTTCAGGAAGCTGTGAACTGTGGGAATCTGTGGTCTTGCAAACAGAAGCAGCTCACCCTACTCTGGATCCAGTCTAGCTTCCTGTTTTCTCGTCAGGTACCATGAAGTGACCTGGTACTCACATCAACACAGACTAAGAACTTACTTCAGCTCAGCCACTTCTACCACCACGTGTGCCTCGCCATCATGGGTGGGCTTCTCTGACTCTGACAAATGAGCCAAATGGTCCTTTTCCAGCTGTTTCTCCAAGGCTTTTTTTTTTTTTTTTTTTTTTTTTTTTTTTTTGCCAGAGTGTCAAAAACTGCAAATCAAAAACCAAACTAAATTAGTATACAAGAATAAAGGCTGAATAATATGAACAAAATAGTACCGGTGTGGTAGCATACACCTGTAATCCCAGCACAGAAAGAGTTAACTCAGGAGGATTGACAGGAGTTCAAGGGCAATTTGGACTACATAGCAAGTAACAGGCCAGCTAAGGCTACCTAGAAAGACAGAAAAATAAGCAGAAAACAAACAAACAAACCCACGGACAGAAAAATAAAACAAAAGCAGCAACAACAACTTACAAGGAGACCTAGCACACAATAAATGTAATAGACCTTCCAGTCTCCAGAGTCCAGTGAACTGAATGCTTCTGTTATCTATCAAAAAAAGGGGAACGGGGGATAGAGCCTACCTAGATCGATTGTAATTCATCAATTTATCGTTTCATGTTTAATTCAAAGATCTTCCTTGAGAAACGGCTTCAGGATTTAACACTCTGACCAGGGAGCTAAGCAGACGAATTGTTTTTACCTGTCCCTCCATGTCTCCAAGTTCAATTCTCCAGTTTCATGCTCAGCTCTGAAACAGAACACGGGGTGTGCCCTCCCCTTCCACTCGGCTCACACCTCCAGGGGCTCACACAGATCTCTCCCTACAACCTCCCCACACCCCACTCGTCTCTTTATCCCATTCCCTGGGCACACACAGGCCTAGCCACTCCAGCCAGGGAAGCATGGCATCTTAACCTTTCTCCAGATCTCATCCCCCAGTCTCACCCCCATCTCTGTAGCAAGCCAGCAGCCGCCTCCCCTCCCTCTCTGTCCCCTTTCAGGAGATCACCCAAATCTTCTCTTCTAACTGCCCTCAACTCCAGCAGGCATTCTCTGGGAACTCCACTGCCCAGCCTGATAGCAAAGCAAGCAGTCCAGCTTCAGACTTTCTCTCTCTCCTTCTCTCTACACCCAGTCCCTTAGTCTCTGCCTATTGTGACCCCTCCTCACTCCAAGAATCCAAATAGATCCATACTTACCACCCTGCATAAAGTTCAAATCCAAATGGATCCAGGGTCTCAACATCAAACACTGAACCACACAGAAGAGGAAACAGAGGAAAGCCTTGAATGGCACAGTAAAGACTGAGAACTAAACACCATGAGCACAGGCACTAAGATCAACAGTGAGTGATTGGCACCTCATGAAACTGAGAAGCTTCTGTGTGACAAAGGACACCATCATTCAGACACAGTGGCAGCCTACAGAATGGGAAATCCTTAGAGGGTCTCTATTTTGTAAGGTCATGTCTTTGGAAAAATAAATCTTATTTTAATCTTATATTAAAATTAAAAAGGAATATATGTAAATATATATTCACTTTTTGCCTGCAATTCCTTTGCTCATTTAAGCTTTGTGTTATCTGCTTAGTGATTGTTTCTTGCTTGTGTGGTTTGTAGTGTTAGAAGCACTATCTAGAGATTCAGTAGCAGCAGAATGCCAAATGACTTCTTAGGAGCCTGTATAGCATGTACATTCGAAGCTCATGTCTGAAATGAGATACAGTGTGCTCTTGACTGTATGTCTCTAAGTTTGACCATTACTGTATGTCTCTAAGTTTCTGTTTCATTTGTATGTGTTAATAAAATGTTGTCTGTTAGCCACCTTACAGAATTACTGAGGATTAAAACTGAAACTTGCCATAGAACACAGAGCACACTAAGCTCTCACTCATTCTACTTTTTCTTTTAAAAAACGTGGTCAAGAAATTATCGAAGGGAAAAGCATGATCATTCCTATTCAAAAATAAGTGCTATTAACATTCCATAGAATATTTTCAATATCCTTTTAAATTATTAAAAGTATGTAATCATGTGTAATATTGTCAGTGTATTATATTCACGTAGCATTGATTTTTTCTTTCATAAAATGAGGTCATGTCTTGTATGACTTCCTATTATTAATTTAAACAGCCATTTGGTGGACATTTATTTTCCTCTGAGTGCTGCCAGTGGTTGAGAGCTGTAGCCGGCTCTCCAGAGCACTGGATACAGTGAGGGGAGGGGCCAGTTATGCACAGCTCCGTCGATGTCCCTGGTGGCTGCCCACATTCTCTAGCGTCAATATGAGCATGGACAGTGACCGTGAGCCCAGATGCTGCATAGTCTCTGACCAAGCATGGCCCTCAGTGGCAGCTTGGACTTGGACCTCACCATTGCCGGAGGTGGCAGAGCTGTTCACTCACCATAGGCTACTCCTTTCCATCCTCCAGTCTCCAGTTCCATCTCTCTTCATAATGCTCAGGCTGCTCCATTTCTTTTTCTCTGGCATTTGACCACCACATACTCACACACTGTGGTGGCTCCCGCGCGGCAGGCTGAGCACAGAGCTGGCAGGCCCCTGAGTGACATCCTCCATCCTGTGTACTGCATGTTGTGTGGTGTGGCAGCAAATGGGTGTCTATGGCCTGCTTGTGCAGTGTGCTGGATGGCAGGTATGTGGGTAGCACTATGGGTCTGCAGGCCTCTGTCTTCCTTCTCCCGGACTGCCTGGATTTCATTTGATTTGATCTTTATGAGTCCTAGGACTAAGACAGGCATCAAGGTAGGATGAACGAAGGATTGCCGTCTGCTCTGCCCCTGACTGAGACAAGAACACGAACAAGGTGTGCTTCTTTGCCCATTGCCGGTGAGTCCACGGCTAATCTTTAATCCAAGCTTTGTTTTCAAGGTATTTTTCACCATTGGCAGCACTTAGGGGAGCAGGCAACCCACCTTGCAGAGGCAGCACAGTGGAGCTAGCCTTTGTGGCAGGGGCATGGGTGAGCCGGCCCCAAGGGCGTGAATATGAGAGACCTAATCCCACCACTAGCCTGCTATAGGGTGGTATGGATGCAGAAGGGATTACCCCCACACATGCACAAGCTCCATCACCTCTGGTCTGGATCTCGAGAGAACCAGCCCTGTCCTTCACCAGTGGTCAAGGGGAGCGAGTGAGCCTGCCCTAAGGACAGCAAGAGAGAGCTGGTCCTGCCATTCATCCACCATAAGGTGGCAGTAGCCATGGAGTTGATACTCTCCCTTTCTCCCCCATCACCACCTGCAGTGGCTGGGAGAGCTGTACCTGGGGTCATAGGAGTGGGGGAGCTGACCCTGCTCCACACTTGGGCAACTCAATGGATCTGGCCCTGATGGTGCAGGCATAAGAGCAGAAGAGTTAACCTGGCTCCTTCAGATGGTGGCTTTGGGTGGCCTAGCTGAAGCACTGCTGAAGAACTAACCCTGATGGTATTAGCTAAGAGAAAGCCAGAGCACTGACCAGCTTGGCTACCACCCAGGTCCAGATCCAGGTTTCCGTGTTGGTCCACTTCAAAATACATATCATCTGTAAACAGTTGGGATGCATGTAGGAACCAGTTCTGCTGCTCCAGGGCTGCAAAATCTCCATGACACAGGGCACAACAACAGGATAACAGGGAGGAGTCCCACTGAGGCTATAATGTTGATGATGTCACAGAAGCCACAGATCTAGGGCTAGACTGATAACTCATTGCACAACACTGCAAATGAAGATGTGTAGACAGAGGGGTATACTGTGGGACACACTGACATACTACAGTTTCCGGGATGGGACATTTTTTTTATGCTTCATTGTTGTTGGCTGTGGTGGTGGTGGTGCTGTGTGTGTGTGTGTGTGTGTATTTGGGAAGATCGGGTGTAAAGATGAGAGTTAGAGAGATGATCAGGACTGGGGTGCATGATGGGAAACTCACAAGGAACTAATACAAAGGATTTTTTTAAGTACCCATGGTTTTAAATATGGACAAAAATATTAAAAACTAGCTGTCTTAGGATTTTACTGCTGTGAACAGACACCATGACCAAGACAACTTTTATAATGACAATATTTAATTGGATCTGGTTTACAGGTTCAGAGGTTCAGTCCTTTATCATCAAGGTTGGAGCACGGCAGCATCCAGGCAGACATGGAGCTGGAGGAGCTGAGAGTTCCACTCTTGTTCCAAAGACAGCTAGGAGAAGACTAGCTTCCAGGGAGCTAGGATTAGGATCTTTAAGGTCATGCCCACAATGACACATTTCCTCCAACAAGGCCATACCTACCACAACAAGGCCACACCTACTCCAAAAAGGCCACACCTACTCCAACAAGGCCATACCTCCTAACAGTGCTATTCCCTGAGCCAAGCATATTCAAACTGTCACACTAGTATAGAGTATCAACTACAAAATTGATGGCCCCTCAGCAAGCCTATGACCTATGACCTCACTGCTGAAACTACCTTTTCACGCAGGCATGACTTCTCTTGCTTAAAATTATTTTGGAATTACTTTATTTAACTCAATTGTCTCTGGCCAAGTCATATGCTGCTACGGTGCATGGGATACCGTGACGTCAGATAGGAAAAGGAGGCAGCGTGAAGGAAGGCTGTGCCTGCAACATTAGAGAGCTGAGAGCGAAGAGACTGAAGAAGCTTACAGCAGACATAGAAAAGGACCCGCCCTAGTTTTAAACCTTGGAGACATCCTGGTGTAATAAAAATCACCAAAGGGTGGGTTAGAGAAGAAGTGCCACCAACTCAGGTAGAATCAGTCCTTCCTGGATATGGGTGAGCACAAATATGTAGAGACAGGAATAATGAGTAGTCCTATAAAGTGGACAGGGTGCTCTCTGACCTACAGGACTCCCCACTATGGGTCAAATATATGATATTCAGGAGCTCCAAATACACGCTGCCCACATTAATATACTGAAAAGAAAGGTCATAGCTAGATCCTCAGCTACAGTGAAGCTCTTCATCACAGCTGACAGATCCAGGAGGTACTAGCCAGAGGGGCTGCTTGTTGGGCTTGGGTTGGTCCTGCTTTCAGTTCTACAGAGTCCCCAAGGTACTATGAAGAATGTTTGTCTGCAGACTTCTTGCATGCTCACGAAAAACTAACTTTCTTTCTATTCCTGTAAAAAAATATATATATTAGAGAAGCGTCTAGTACATTTCAAAAACTTACCTCTCCAATGACATGCCTGGTTGACTGACATTTGGGCCACAGTGGAACAAGAAAACTGCTAGCCATTGGTACAATCAATACACCCGCCTACCTGATTCATCCACTGGGCTCAGCTTGGTACCAGTGCTTTTGTTTTATGGTCATTAAAATTCCTATCAGGGCACAAAATGCTGAACATCACCCAAAACAAAACAAACAAAAGTGACCACCCTCCCCAAAAATTCCCAAAAAGCTTGGGCACAAAGGCAGCAAAGTCGCTTTATGAAGAAACGAAGCAAGCCGTTCATATATTGCTTTTCCTTCCTTCTTAAACACTTCGTGGAATTTTTAAGTTTGAAGCCTTGTGACATTTGTAAAGCCCTGAGCACTGGGATTTTGTTTCTTCAACTCCTTCTCTGCTTTAAAAAGAAAAACTGAAGAGAAACTGGAAAGAATATCAGATACTGAGTCTTTCAGGCATTTTCCACGTGTTCAAAAGTAATAGAAAAGATTGGTTTTGTTTAAAATTAACTGTTTTATTTTTTTAAAGAGTTGCTTTTCTGTGTGCAAATTGAAGAAGCATGGAAGGGTTAAAATAGGTATCTCTACAAATACAAGAAGTCTGCATCAACCACACGTTACACAAATATGCAAATATTTTGGTCTTTATTTTCAAAAACTGCACATGCAAATTGATTCCAATTTCAGGAAATGCAATTATATCTTAAGGAAAAACCGTGAACTCTGCTGAGACAGAGCTGTCATTTGATATACACTATTGGGTTTTATTTTATTCTTTATTGAATGCATATGGACTCACTGGTTTTATTTTTTCTTGCGGTAGGGAAAGCGGTAGAGATTGAATAGGTTACATACACTGCATTATTTCTAACAGACATTGTGTTACATTAGACAAAGAATCATTTTCAGTGACTGTAGCAGAGGCTTCTGGTTGTCTCCATAGGGCTTGTTCTCATTTTCTTCTATGATAACAGAGAGTTTGATTTGGTGATGGCACAGTGCCACCAGCTCAAGACCACATTTCCCAAACTCCCTTACAAGGTGTGGTCTTGCAACAAGTTCTACACATATGTGCTCCACTACCAGCACACACGATGTTTCTCCTCCCTCCTTTCTGCAGCTCTGAATTAAGCATCCTGAACTGAGTGGGTGAGAGAGCATCCTGCTTAAGGTGGAACAGAAATGCAGAAGCGGTTTGTGTCCGAGGTTGACTAGGTGATCAGTACGACATTCTACAACCACCTTAGTTCAGATTTCCACGGAAAAAGAAATGAGAACTTGACACGTCTGTGTTTTAGTTACTTAGGGTATGTATCCTGAAAAGACAAGTCAAAGATCCCAAAAGAAGGAATTTGGGGCCTAGCATCGGGGATTTGACTGTGACAACCCCTAGAACATGGGTCTTGATAACTCAGGTAATGGAAGGCCCAGATGTAAAATTTTTTGGTATGCTGTGCTAAAATGTATGGTTACAATATTACTATGACATAAGGGCTGAGTACAGACTCTGACTACTGATTAAGACATTTCAGGAATAAGACAATATATTGTCTTATGTTGGCTATTTGGTATTTTAGATCACTCTCCAAAAGGAACAAATTCAAGCTACCAGGTTAGTACCTGAGTGTGCTTGCAGCAAAAGTTGGTAAGAATCTAACGATCTTAGACCAGTGAGAAGCATACTACCAATCTCTACCCGGAGGATGCACATTATATACCATGTATCATTTTAGTATTTTGTTCATTAAAAAACTCAATTATTGAACACATCAATAGGGTAAATACTATTTTAATTTCACTTTACTTGAGGGACAGAAAAATGAAGGAAGCTGTCAGTTGCACAGGTAATAGATGGCATGTCTGGTGTGAGCTAGACAATCTGGTTCTACAGTCTGTATTCCTAACTGTTCTAGTAAACAGTGGGTAATTTGTGTCTAATGGAACTGTATCTCAGAGTGAAACAACTGTAAGTAGAAGATGCAAAGGGTCAGAATTCCTGGATGAAAAGCACCTTTCTCAAATACTTACAGTCTTTGTGTTGTCTGCTACAACTCATAAGCCAGCTGTGGTGAAGGTGAGAAGAATACCGTATCCCCATGCCAGCTGTGGGCATCAAATGACTTTGAGAAGGTTTATCTAAAGCAGGAAGGGAGAGAGACAGTCCAGGGCTAAACTGAAAACCCCAGTTTTCAAACATATAGCCCTACAAAACTTTTATCTATGTTCACAGACACATAGGGCTGCTGAGAAACAAATACGGTAAAAGCCCACCAGTTCCTCGGAGAAACTGTTTCTACAAAACTGAATCCTATTGAATCTACAGATCATACTGATGGCTTTGAGTCATTGCTGGCTAAAGAAAGATGATTCAGATTAGGCAGATCCAGCAAGCATATGGCCTTAAATGCTTCAGGGGCTCTGCAAAGGATAAGGAACAGGAAGGCTCTTTGGAAGCACTCTAGGGTAGGATAAGCTAAGCATTCTCTATCTGCTCACAACAAGGAAGTCATTATTCATGTCCAACAAGATGTGGCTTAGAGACAGTCCCATTGCTCACTCTATTGTCATCAAATGGGAAGCCATCTTCAGATCACCTTTTTCGTTGACATTTGGGGGACAGACAACTGAACACAAAGAGTCATACTTGTGCTAATTAGAGAGGACAGTTCAACAACTAGGAGTTCTGAAACTTCAATTTTAGATATCTTGATCTTGAGGCAGAACAGAGTAGCAGGGGCTTATGAAGAAACATGCATATAGATATTCAGGTCATCAAAATAACAGAAGGCAAGCAGATACTACTAGTGGCCCTAAAATGCCCACTCTCCTCTTGCTTCTAAGCAAAACTGAGATTAAGATAAATAAAAACAAAGACTTCAGTTCCCAGCATAACTCACAACTAAATATGGCCACGTAACTGACCTCTGACTAATGGAAGGTAAACAAGGGTATATACAGGATGAAAGATCCATTGCAATTGGCTGAAAAATAGCCCTTCCATTTCCTTCCTGCTCCCAGTATTCATGCCCTAGTCTTGGAACCTGTGTGGCATCACTTTATATGAAACACAGGGACTTTGCAGGTGGCATTTTAAGAAAAATTGCACTATTCAGAAGGTCCATCCTTGCCTATTTTCTACTATTATAATAAAATGGCATAAGTAGGTAAATTACAACAATAGAAGCTTGCGTGAGTTGTTTCAAAGATTGCTAATTCCAAGAGCATGGCACTGGCTAGGTCTTGGAATGCAAAATCATCCTATGCTGGAAGACAAAGAGGTAAGTGAACATCCTAAGCAGATGCCCACTCACACATAACTAACCTTCTTTCAAGATAATGATTCGATCCTTTTATGGGGTGATTCCTCTCTAACTGAACCAATTCTTAAGTCATTTCTTGGTCTTAGTGTTTTTTTCTCAATGACATTTAATTTTTACCATGAGTTAGGAGAAGACATTCAAACCGTAGAAGACCCTAAATATAACCACGAGTGTTCTTCCAAGAGGGATCCCTGGCACATATAGAAGAAAGCAAAGCAGCCATAGAGAATGTGTCCACACAATAATGAAGGCTCACAGTACCCCGGCTACAAGGGTTAGGAAGCCAGTTTTCCAGGAAGCTATGGGGGAGGATAGTGTTCTTGCCTCAGGTCCTGTATTTGGAAGTATGAAAAAAGAATCACTATTGCTTCGACCCAGCACATTTGTGGTATTTGTCACAGTAGCTCTGCAAAACTGCGTCATTGGAAAGGTAGGGGAAGGACAACCTGGCTAATCTGTCGGATGACTGTGGAGGCTCCTTCACAACCTTGAACTTCCCTCATCATGCTTCTCAGGGTGAGAAAGTGATAAGCCTCTGGTTCCTCTCAGTCACAGTGATTTGCAGTTTCTGTTATAAGTAGCCAAAACGAAGAACGACCAGGAATAATGTCATTTAACCCTCCACCTCCAACCAAAAAATATAACTAAATCATACAGAACAAATAGATGTCTACCCTAGTAATAAAATTTAGTATCACTTTTTCCATTCCGTCATAGGAAGTAGGTTGGTACGGAAAGATTTTCATCGCAGCTTGGCGCCACTCGCCTGTTTCCATGACTAGACTCCAGATACATGGAAATAATATTTTTACTGAAAAAAGCTTTATAAAGTCGGAGAAGTGTTTTCAGTGGTGTGGAAATAAGCATGATACTATTCATTGCATGTTTTAGAGGAAACAGAAACTTGGAAAGTTCTAGTATACATTGAAAGGTAACTGAAAAATCATTCAGTCTTTCATTGATATTTTTTTCCCGATGATTATAATTTCATTGTCAGTTGTCCATTATGTGCATGGGGTTTGCTTTTATTACAGACCCAAGGTTTATTATCTGGAGCATTTTATGTAATCTCCCTAGGTTTCTGTCTCCTCATCTGTAAAACAAGGCTTCTGCCTAGTCTACCTGATCTGTGGGATGAGGTCTTCATAGCATGTCTGCCATATGTTAAGGGTTTAATTACTGGAAACTAATATTGGCTATGGCCATTCATTGGTTTGTAACTAGCATATGACAGTTTGAAAAGTCAGATTAAAGTTTTACAGTCATCTACACCTAGCAAAAGCCAGTAGGCCTTTAATGTATTTGTTATATATTGTATAACATATTTATTTTTATAAATATATTTTCATTACAAATTTTCAGTCAACATGGGAAGTTTATTTTTATAAGATTTTAGCCCATCAAATATTCATTTTGGAGGTAATTAATTAAATGAGTAATTGGGGGCTAAAGACAGACAAGGACGTTAGCATGGAAGGTGAGCAACCAATGAAAGGGTTTCAGAAATGGAGCTTTGAGCACGAGGGAGAAGCTACTGCTTGGCAAAAAGAAAAACAGATGCCTGTAAAAGGGAAGGAGTGAACAGAGCAAAGTCGTTTGTTAGGATGGCATTACTACACAGCAGAAACTATGTAGCCCTTATCCTAGGGTTAGGTTTAGAGATTCCTGTTCACACAGCAGCAGAATTCCAAAAGCATTTTTCCCATCTCCAACAGGGATGTTTCTAGACTTGGGGCTGTTATCAGGTTCAGGTGAATACCAACAACTCAGGCAGAAGTTCATAAAGATGTTTAAACAGACCAAAGAAAGAGATTGTCGATGAGAAAGCTACAATATTGAAATTTTACTGCTTGCTAGTTATACATTTGCATTAACAGCTACACAAAATTATACCACGCCCATCTATATTAGAAGAGGAATGTGAAATAAATGTCTTACCCGCTATCAAATCATTATTATTTATATATTGAGTATTCTAACTAATGTGTATGCTATATTAAATTCTGCATGTCTTTCATCATATCGTGTCAACGCTAAACTGTTCCGGGAGCCATTCTTTCTTCCTGAACTACTCATCATTTTTTTCCCCTGTATTATCTTTGTATGAAAAGGATGATATCTGTATCCTGTTTGATAAGTTTTCAGAAATATGACAACTTCTCTAAGCTTCCTCCCAATGCTGTCAGATCCTCTATGCTATAACATTCTCCTGGGCGTCTGTGTAAGATATCTGTGGGCTGGCTAGATGGCTCACAAGCCTGTCAGTGGACCTTAGAAGGTTTGATCCCTGGAACCTATGTAAAGTTGGAAAGAGAGAACCAGTTCCACAAAGTTGTCTTCTTAACTTAATATGTGAGTCACATACACAATGACAAAAGAATGAAAAAGATCTTTACAGATTTCTTTTCTCTATGAGTGACACACAAGGGCATTAACGTGGAAGGTGAGCAATGGAAGGGTTTCAGGAATGGAGCATTGAACAAGATGGAGAAGCAACTGCTCAGTAAGGAGGAAACAGATGCCTGTAAAAGACAAGGAGCAGTAACATTTTTGTAGTGTAATGGTAACTGTGAAGTAGCCAGCAAACTTCAGTAAGGGGTAAAAGTCACAAGATAAGTCCTATGAAGATTAGAAACCATGTCTTCAAGTAGACAAAGATGAAGACTCCAGAATAAAGAGAAAACATCTACACAGTGCAGGAGAAGAAAAAGGCATGTCAGGTCACTCCAGACTATATTGGAAGAAAATATAATCACTGGGGACACAGTTGACTTAGAAAGGTTATTTAGTTTTGAGCTCTGGTTAACTTGTTTGTGGACTCTGAGAAATGTCTCTATATCCAAGGAATGGTTTTATTTATTTAAGTGTATAGTGTTCCCTAGTGCTGAAAGACAAAGGTGGGGAGTTAACGATGTGGATAGGAATCAACAAAGCATTGGCGATGGAGGTTGTGGTGGTTTGAATGAGAACAGTCCCCATGGGCTCCGATGCTTAAATGCTTGGTCCTAAGTTGGATCTATTTTGGAAGGATTAGAAGGTGTGGCCTTGTTGGAGGATGTATCACTGGAGATCAGCTTCCAAAAGCCCATGCCAGGCCCGATCTGTCATTCTCTGCTTGCTGTCAGTAGTTAAGGATGTAGAGATCTCAGCTATTGCTCCAGCACTATGCCTGCCTTTGGAATTCTGGCCACAGTGACTAACCCGCTGAAACTGTAAGCAAGGCCCCAGTTAAATGCTCTCTTTTGCAAAAGTTGCTTTGGTCATGGTGTCTTTTCACAGCCATAGAACAGTGACTAAGATACACACTCAGTTTTTGGAAGGAAATGACAGTTGGTTATCCCCAAGTCCACAGCTTTACAGCAGATCAATGAAGTAACAAGGATAGTCTAATGAACAGTTGGTCTCCTTAGGGAAGGACACATCTCAGTTGAGGGCATTTCTTGTTAACATGTGGTATCCAGTGAGATAGAAATATGCCCCATGGTTTGAAGAAGGTAAAAAAACACTGTCATGGAGAAGAAGGGGAAAGAGATCCACTCTCAGTCAGGGAGCAGCCTGCACCCACAGCAGACTATGTAGTAGGTGTCCTGTGGGAACTACTTCTTTGTCTTGGCATGGGGACACAAACACTGTATTGTTGCTGGACTGGTGGCAGGTGGTGGTGTGTCCTCTGCCAACACGTGTCTTTTTACTTTGATAATATTGTTCAGAATTCTTAATGAATAGTTGGATACATGTCCTGGTCTTCTGGGTGCAGACACAAATCGACAGACGTGTGATAGATACCTTGAATAACAATACTGGCTTCAGTTAACATAGACATCTATGAAAGATGCTGTATAATCTCAGACTTCCTAAAAGTTTTTTGAATCAATCTAGACAAAATACATTAGAGCTATACTAGCTAATGATTTTTAACTAAGGTCTACTTAACATAATTCAATATTCATAATGATTTTAGGCAGATAATTTATACATAATTATCCTTGGTTAACTTCCTCTGCATTGTCTTATGTGGTGCCATCGAGACAAAAATTATAATATGCTTTTTAAGTTATGGGAATAAAAAATCAAATATAGTATCTGTGGAAATGTAATAATTCATATATTTTAATTCAATATGATAAAATGAGAAAGAGAAGTACTTTTAGATGAATTATTTGAAATGCATTTATACATTGAACAAAATTGCTTTTGTCTTTAATATGTGGTAAAATTGTATGTATACCAAATAATTGTTTTAAAATAAATATTTTATGATTTATGTTTAATTAATGCATGTGTTTAAGTACATCATCTATCTATCAGGAATGTATAAAAATTAACTGGGTGAAATGAGTTGTGAGCGGAAGAGACTTTACCCTGGTCTAGACTATGGCAAGGCGATGATGATTAGTCTTGTCATTGACAACGATGGCGCTCATTCATCTGATTCTTGTCCATTTTGCTTTGCAGAGTCTTTGTTACACAGGGCTAAGTAGAGATATTTTGGCCTAAATATTTGTAACAGGTTGTCCTGTGCACTGTAAGCTGTATCTCTGGCATCTACCTTGATAACAGTCACTTCCAGTTGTGACCACAAAAAATTGTCCTCAGAGCTTATCAAATACCCTAAAAGAACTTGCTTTTCAGGAAGGACCTTTGCTTTTAAAGGCATAAGCTTTGGAGAACAGACATTTTTAAACAGAAGACTTGGATAAAGAACTGGCCAAAAGAAACTTGGGCCAGTGGTTATATTATAAAGATGCCTGCTATTTAACTCACAGAAAAAATGAGTTTAATGTTAGGTTACCCATACTCAAATATTCCAGTGTTGAATGTGTCTTAGCGTTAACACGCATGGATACATGTGTGTTTGTGTTTGTGTGTGTTGATGGAATAATTGTTTTCTCTTTTAAGGCATAGCTCTTATATTTCTAAGCAAAGCTGTACTGCTGATGCAAACTGATAGGTGGAAAGGAATGAAAATCTAATAGGTTTCAGAAAGATGGGTACTAAAGTTTTACATGATTAGTTGTTTTAAATTGCATTTTCTAAGAGATCTAATCTTCCCCAGTGTATGTTAATCAGAGAATGCCAAGTAGAATGCCATGTAGAAAATAACATATTTTACTGAGCGTACGTACAAACACCAAATACAAATGTATGTGTGTAGTATCAACTTAAGCATGATTCTCGAAGAACAGGAAAAGCAGTAAATTGCAAATAATTCAATTTCTGAGCCATCTTGGGTCTCTGAACTTTAGGGAAAGGGGGTCACTTATCTTGTATTTTTCCATGGCTGATCTATGATCAGTCAAATAGAAATGTCAGAGGCTGTTGACAGAACAAGAATAATGAGCATACATTTACGGTCTTTGTCAATAGCCCAGGAGATCAATTGCCCTCTTGACCAAGACCAAGTATTTCCTTCAGTGAGTGAACTTTGAGAGAGGAGGTTTCTAAGCACAATTTATATCCAGGTGTTGTGCTGGCCTTTTTGACACTTTCTTAATTGCCTTTCTCCAGGCAAAGGAAATCTGAAAGTCTACAAAGATCACTAAATGAGCTTTCTTCCTGTTAATGTTTACTAAGCAATGAACTGGCAGATGTGTTCACTCTAGTGGCCAGTAAGCAGTTGGGAAATGATGGACTAGGTATTTAGGATGTTTGTCAGTCAACACTTAACTGCTCCGTTTGTAGATTAGTCACATAAGAAGGAACTTAAGCCACTGGATGTTGAGCACATACATTTTTTTTTACTTCAATATGATAGTTAGCTGTCGTATCTGACATGTTGTATTAATGCTTTATCTGGACATTATTATTTTTTCCAACACACTTCTGATCGATGCCAGTGTCTCAAAGGTAAATATTTGAACCTGTGAGTTATTCTGTATTTAACACTTGGTTCTCTTATACCAACTACAATGTTTTATGTGTTCAGAATTTATTTTATTCTGCTTAACTATCAAAAATCCATTGTCATGTTTTCATAAATGAATGTACATACATGAATTGAAAATCAAGATTTAATTCTTTAGGTAATATATATTTAAGAAAATATTTCATTTACAAATATGATAAAATATTTCCCAGTAGTATATTGCTAGATGCAAATTAGAACAAAAGAGGTTATAAAATTTTGCTTATCAAATTGACAGAGATAAATATGTTCAGAAACAGGATACTGGAGATACTGGAGTGTATTATTTCCAGGAGAAAATAAAATGTTATGGATGCTTTGGGAAGTAATCTGACAATATGAAGAAAGAGTCATTCAGTTTTCCAAGACTGAGACAGATAATTCTAAGTCTGGGAATTTATCCAAAGAAAATCATCTTAAACACAGAAAGGTTTTGTATACAAAGGTGTTCATTGTCTTATTGTATAGAATAAAAGAGAAAAGAGGCAAGAATATTGGCCAACAAAAATAAAATTAAATAACTTGTGATCCATTCACTTTAGGAATGTACATGTTGGCTTTAAATATGCTAATTATTGGAACAATAAATATTTCCTCATGTTATAATATTTAGTAAGAGTAGTACCATATAAATTTTATAAATTATGCATCAAATAATATAAAAATCATATTTAGAAAAAGGCTAATCTATGAAAATGTAGTGTTTACTATCTTTCTCTAGTGAGATGTGTATTTTCAAGTCAAATTTCTAAAAATCCAACATTTGCCTTTAATCTTCAATACCAGAAATAAAAGAATTTCATTTCCAAAGACATGAACACACTTAAAAATGGTTAGTCTGTAGTACTTCTTCATGTAGCTAGCTCTTAGGCTAGTAATGTTTTTCTTTCCAATGTGAAACTTCATAATGTCTACAAATGACAACACCCACAGATCTTAAGGGCAACACCTTCCCAGTTAATTTATCAATCTAATTTCCCGTATGTGTTATATTCAGTCTTACCTGTCAGAGTCTCAGCCTTCAAAATAATCAAGTTGATTTTCACTGCTAGTTTTGGATTCTTTCCTTATGTGCTCCCTAGTGTTCCTACCTCTTAGCTAGAATTTCAAGAAGCTTTTAATCCTCTGTTTGGTAAACAAAAACGGAACACTATACCCACAGCCCTTCCTTCTCTACCTTTCTAATGGGATACTAGTGTTGGGTGGTCATGATGAGAGGTACCAGAAATACTGTCACCCTAGTTGCCACCAATCTCCAGCAATCACACAGTCACTGGACTGTATGTACATGGTTAGGGGGTGGGAGATATATTAGATTTCAGCAAAAATTGAAAGTGAAAATTATAAGGATGCCAAGTATAGGCTTATATTTTTTAGTATCTACTTTAATAATGGTACTTCTCTTCTATCCCACCACCCACCAGAGGTAGTGGAAAAGAAAGATTAATAAGGCAAAGGAGGATGTGGACCTGTTTAGAAATAGTTCTTCCAAGTGAACCTACTCTGAATTGTCAGGATATCAGCAGTTCAGTTCACATGAATCAGCAGTGGTAACTTGTTCCACTGGCAAGCACTATTCGTGAATTAGCAACAGCACTTCCATCCAGAAGAAATCATGAGGCTCTGCCAATCAACCAGAAGTGGCAAGAAGCCACCAGAACACCACCAGAAGTTCTTTGCTGTGTTTTCTCTCTACAAAGTCATGACCAGTGACAATCAGTGAAGAGTGGCAAGGCGTACCAATGCCATACAGCATTATCCACTGTCTGTTGGGTTATATTTTCTTTTCTTTTTTTTTAATTTTTTTAAACTTTTTTATTGGATGTTTTATTTACATTTCATATGGGTTATATTTATACCCTTTGCAAACATCATGTGTTTACTCAAACATCCACTCTGACAAAACATCACTTTTTTCTTTTCCAGGCAGCTTCCAGAATAAAGCAAGGTGTCTGTTCTCAGCAAAACATCCTCCTACGTGTCTGCTTCATCAAAAACATTTTTTCATAAGACTGTCTCCAGAAAAGCATCACATGACACAACTGAATCTCCAAAGAAACCAGAAATACCAACTTCAACCAAGTATACACCAGATAGGAAAGATTTGCATCTAGATTATTTTAAGAATTGCAAAACTTAAACTCTAAAACTTCACTGAATCAATAAACATTTTAACAAAAATCAGTAAGCAGATTAATGTAGTGAATAGACAGTTCCCAAAATAAATACAGTTGGCCAATAATTGTTTGAAAAAAATGTTACCATCCTTAGCCATCAGAAAAATGCTAATTGAAATTGTTTTGAGATTTAATCTAATCCTAGTTAGGAGGGCTACCATCAGATAAACAAATGACCAATGCTGGCAAGGAAAACAGGAAACAGGAAAACAGGAGTCCTTATACACTGCAGGCAAGAGTATCAATAGCTATGACCCCTGTGTAAGTCAATATGGAGGTACTACAAAAAAAAAATAGGTAATAGATCTACTGTATGACCCAAGTACAACTCCCCTTGGAATAAATTCAAAAGACTCTAAGTAAAGGTACCAATGAGAAACTTTTTGTATCCATGTTGGTTTTTTTTTTTTTGCTGCATTCTTCACAATATCTAGTATATGGGGTCAGCATAGATGCCCAACAATAGATGAACAGATAAAGAAAATGTGATGCGTATATACAACAGAAACTTTTAGTCACAAAGAAAAGTGAAATCATAACATTTTCAGTAACACGGATAGAACATTATGCTAAGAGAAGTAAGCCAGACACAGAAAGACAAATAAGACATGTTTTCCCCTCATGTATAGAATCTAGACTTAAGATTGTGCCTGTATGTTTGGGAAGGAAGGGTTTGTTCACAAACGGAACCATGAGAGGGAGGGAAGAAGTCTTAACAGACAAATGGGTAAAGGAAGAGGAATGGAATTCACATGACATGAAAATAGGGGATGATAGTTGAAGGGGGATAGAGCCAGCAAGAAAAAGGTTGAAGGAATTACAGAGGACAATGAAGAAAATTGCTTAATAAAAATAAGTCATAATGTTATGTGTGTATTAAAATGCCAAAACAAAACTTTTATGGTAACATAAAATTAATTATAAAAATAAAAATACATATTAAATGTTTTTAAATTTATAAATCTTATTAAATACTTCCAAATAAACACACGCACACACACACACACACACACACACACACACACACACACTAAAACTAACTATACCCAAAGTCTCTACATCTCAATGAATGTCTATACAGTTTCAATAGCCATTCTGAATCTACAGAGCTTTACACAAGATTTTACACGTTCATTTTTATGCTGATTTCATATAGTATTCAACTTCAAAAAATACTAATTCTACAGTAATAATGTTTGTATTTCCTTGTTAAATACACTAACTCCTAACCTGTTAAGTATACTATCATGAGGCATGCTGAATAAGAAAAAGAAGAAGAGGAGTAAGAGGAAGATAAAAAGACAAGGGCAACTTCAAAGTCATACACAGGTAATTGTGTATCATATATTTGAAAGAGTTGAAGGTTTCCAGGTGCTTTTTTTTTAGCTTTGGAAATATTTACTCTAGTCTTACTACAGTGAATGCAAATTTGTTTTCTATTTTTCCTCAGAAGTATTAGCCCCTTTTTCTCAAATCCCATTAAGAATCTGAGTTTCCTTCCTGTAGAAGAATTTTAATCCAGCAACATGTCTGCTCTGGCAAGGATCACATTCAAAGCTATGATCTGGCTGGAATACAGACACAATCTTAGTATACACCTTTGATCCCAAACAATGACATCTAATTGAGGGACAAAGTGATGAATCAGAGACAGAATGAGTCAGAGATAGGATACTCCCAACTCTCAAGAGAACAGACAGGAAAGAGAGGCTACTTAAGAGCAGTGAGGGAGATAGAAAAGGAGTAAGTCAGTTCAGGTTAGAGTAATTCAATTCAATTCAATTGAGCAGTTCAACTCGTGGAATCCAGAGGCAGTTTTTCCAAGCAGAGTGATTCAGTCAAAAGCCAAGAGAAGCCAATTTGAATCAGTCAGCTTGGAGAAGAGTTTGAGCCGGAACAGCTGATTTGAACCAGCCAGCCTGGTTCTCTTTTAAAAAGAGCTAGAAAGAGTGAGTTTATTCAGCAGTACATCTTGGAGAGTGAAACATTCTTGGCCTAGGGTAGCAGACAGAGGCTGGAAGCTGGAGCCTTCATGGTGTGCAGGCTTGCAGAAGATTTGATTGTACAGAGGCTAGAAGCTTCCAGGCCTAGGCCTAGGGATAGTTAGATAGAAGTGCTCTGGGTTCAGCCCAAGCCGTGTACTCATAAAGCCTGGATGTGGCTCTCATCTCATCCCTTCATCTGAGGAAATAAAAGTGACACTTACATTTACACCTTCCCCCTCTATTCTAAAGCAGTCCTGGCTTGGCTGGTTTCATGCAGCATGAGTTGGGTGCTGAGGCAATGGATGTCCCTACATCTCCTTCTCTTCATGACTCCCATGGGATTGTGTTTGTAGACTGGGCTCTTCTATTCCCTATACAGGTCTTCTTTAAGACACTATAACTTGTACCTAACCAGATTCATGTGATCCTGTTACAGGCGTATCTTATTTTTCACATGTACACACACACACATACACACTACAAGCAAAGTTTTATCTTTCACCCAGCAATTCAAATTCACAAACACGTTCCTCAGTTATAAATCTCCACATGGATTTATTTTCTGGCAGTTTGCAGCTGTATCAAATTCTTTGATCAGCATTCTGAGAATGTCCAGAGGAAGGACCTGTAATTGTCATCCTGGATTTGTGAAAAAGCATGCCTGCCAACCCATCCATGTATTTCATTTCCATATTTATGTTCTGGAATTCACTTTCTATTTTCCAAATTCTATACTAACTCTTTCATGCCTGGGCAGTGTTCCCAGTAAATTATTTATTATGTTGCCCTCACAGAGTGTTTGCAAAGTATTTTCTTATCTTTACCCCATTTGTCTTTTATTTGTGACTGGGGTGGATTCTACTGGTAGATCAGGAAATCAATGTGATTTAAAGTATATTAGTTGCTTCCTTGCAAAACATCTCTGTTGCCAGCATGATATTAGGCTCACGTTTTAATTAATCTGTCAAATTCCTGACTTCTGGTTTATTTCTTAAATTCCTGACCTAGGTTTTCAGCTCCTTCCAAGATGTTGGCTAGTTAGTTGGTGTGCTCCTTACAAGTTGTTGGCTAGTTAGTTGGTGTGCATTTTACTCTAGATTAGTGCATCTTAAACTGCATCTCCAACACCTGTTCACCTTGTCATCACAAGGATTTCTGGGTCACCCCAGGCATCCTAATTCAATAGGTCTTCAATAGAGTGAGTGCACTGACATTCCATCAAGTTCAGATGCTATTCTAAGCTGCAGATCTTATGGTGAGATTCAGCACCGCTTACCATCTGTCAGTTATTTTTCTATTGCTGCAGCAAAACACTAAGAGCAAGGGAATTTATCAAAGAAAATGTTTATTGAGCTTACAGTTTCAGAGTGTTTAAGCCCATGATGTTGGAGAAAGGACATGGAGGCAGGAACATAGGAGGGTTCACAGAAAGCAGGGAACATACTGGGAAGGGCTCAAGTCTTTGAAACATCAAAGTCCATGCCTAGAGACACACTTCCTGCAAAAAGATCACACCATCAGTTCCACCAACTGGGGACCAAGTATTCAAACTCATGAGCTAATGGAAGCAATCCTCACTCAAATCACCACATTTTATTCCCTGTCTCTCATAGGCTTGTAGCCATATCATGATGCAGATGCATTTAGTACAAACTCAAAGGGATCCATACTCTTTCACAGCCCCAACACTGTTTTAAAACTGTGTATAAACATGTCTGTCTCTGCATCTACCATCTATATGTGTTTCTTGTACTTGTTCTTTGGCTCCTCCTCCTCCTCCTCTTCCTCCTCCTCTTCCTCCTCCTCTCTTCATTCTGTTCTGGTTTGTTTGTTTTTATTGTATTTATTATAGTGTTCTTCACATCTGTGTGTCTTTTATCCTTTTTTGGTTCAGCTTAGCTATCATTTCCATACAGAACCCTCTTGGATGCTAGAATAAGTCCTTTGCTTGTACACGTATTTTCTTTCTTGTTCCTTATCATAATCTGAACTGTATAATTGTATATGTGATTCACTACTTTGTGTCTGTCTCCTAAGTCTTCATGTGAGCCCCTAAGAGTAAGAACAGCTCTGCTTACTGCCACATGTTCATCCCTAGACAGAAAGCACTGGCTGGAACGGTCTACACTCCCTATAAACACTGTATAATGACTACAATACTGTCACCCCATCCTTACTCATCAACTGTCCAATAAACAGCAGTCAACTTGTTCCTGAGCATGGCTTTTTCCATCGTTTTGCTGAATGGGTAAGAATTAGACGTTAAGTCACCTCCTCATTGATGAGACACAGATTCAGAAGAGTTAGTTCACCTGCTCCTATTTGTTCCACCCATTTTGACTTAAAGTCACATCCATTGTGACTTAAAGTCACAGTGCCAGACTCCTACCCTCTGGCCTCTGCTTGGACTACTCACCTACAGTAGTACATCATTAGTTAGCCTGTTACAAATGCACACAGTCATGCTTAAACAAACCACAATCATCTCCCATCCTCTCACTTGGAATTCTAATTCACAGATTACCCTTGATTGAGTCATTCTTGGAAAGCATCAGAGAAGAAAGTATGTGAAATACATCAACCCAATGAAGAACCTTCCATTGCTGCACACAAATGGTTAGTGGTACGTTCTAGGAATATTTATCTGCAGAAGAAAAGCAGGAATTTGTGACGAGGAAATGGCTGACTCAGTAATGTGCTTGCTGAGGAAGCACGAGGACCTTCAATCCTCAACAACCATGTTTGAAAAACAACCAAAAATTGGGCATGTAACATGTGCTTTCAACTCCAGGATTGGGGAGGTGGAGACAGGTAGGTCTCTGAAACTTGGTGGCCAGATTTGGTAGTTTGGATGAGCAATGTCCCCCAGAGTTTCATGTGTTTGAATACTCAGCTCCCAGTTAGTGTTGCTGTTTGGGGAGACAGTAGAGGGTGTGGTCTTATGGGAGGAGGTATGTCATTCCAGGAGGGCTTTGAGAATTAAAAATCTTAGGTCTTTTCCACCCATCCCCCATTGCTTTATGTTTGTGGTTAAAGTTCTGAGCTTTCAGCTTGCTGTTCCAGCTGCCTGCCTGCTGATGATAGCAGAGTCTCCCTCTGAAACTCCTCCTTCTAAGTTTACAGCAACAGAAAAAACGTAAGTGCTACAGCAAGCTTTCGTGCCACTGAAACCCTGTCTCAATAAACAAGGTGGAATGTTACCCAAAGTTTACTTCTGGCATCCACAAAACTGTACTCCACCACACACAGAGAGAGGGTGAGGGAGGGAGTGAAGGAGGGAGGGAAGAAGGGAGGGAAGGAGGGTGGTAGGGAGGGAGGGATGGAGGAAGGGAGGGAGGGAGTAAGAGAGAGAAAGAGAGAGAGAGAGAGAGAGAGAGAGAGAGAGAGAATCTGAGGTGTACTGTTCTACAGTAACTACCCCATGACTTGCAAGTAACAGGAGCAGTTAAAGTTATGTAAAGTAAGTTAGAGTTAGCATAATGTTTATTCTCAAAATAAACATGTGCAGAAAAATATATGACCTAAATATTGTTAATTCAAGTAATAAAAGGAATATTTTATTGCCAAGATATATTTTTGCAATCTGAAAAAATATTTTCTAGAACTCAAAGATAATGAAGTTTCTTAAATTAGTGAATATTTCAATAAGGAAGTTAAATAGTAAGGAAGTCAACGTTCTGGAAATTTTTTTTCATGGGATCCTCTCAACGCTCTGTCCTTCAACTTCTCATCAGAAGATTTTAGTTCATGAAGGGTATGCGTTCTTAGAAAGTTTCAAATTTAGCAATTTAATAGTATCCTTTAAAATTATAAAAATGTATGTGAGATCTTGGAAGTAAAATCACCGATAAACTCCTTGTGACATGAACAATTTTCCATGTCACAGGCGTTATAGTTGGCATTCCTTCAGTTCGACTTCTGTAGATTGGGATAGCATGGTCACAGAACCGGACTGTTTTTATTTTTTCCCACTATTTTAAACAAGGTTACAAGATACTGTTCTCAAATACCATATGTCTCCTTTTCAATTCTTAAGAACGATTTCTAAAGATCTAACGCAGGAGCAGGTGATACTCACTGGCTGGATTTGGGGGTAATTGGATTTTCTTTTCTCTTCACTAAAATTATGCATGCATGGGAAGAACAGTAAGACTGAACCAGCAGCCCGTGCCTACTAATCACCATCAGCTAGGGCCTGCTTTTGAAATCTGATTTAAGAAAAAAAATGAAATAAAACCACAGGCTTGGCTGATAGAAAACTGTATAATGTTTAAGCAATGGTGGAGGAAGCCCAGTCTTAAAGCAGACTAGACTTTGGACCAAACCCAACCAATGTTTCTCATCCGTGTTTATTTTGTTACTTGACATGATTCAACTCATTAAGGATTTCAAAGGTCCAAGGGAAAGTACTTGTACTTTGCCAAGGCATCCTTAGTTAGAATTCCATTATCTCCCATGATCCGAGACAGGGATTTCCTCCTACTCAGTTCTGAGTAATTATGTGTAAGCAAACCCTTGGTGTTCTCCTGGAGTGACTGCGTGGAGCTGATGGTTCGCCATGAATCATTCATGTGGTAGCATCTTTAGCGAGAGAGAGGGAATGGGCGACAGACGTTGATCTGCAGAGTTTAGATGAAGAATGGCTTTCCCATTCTTATTTGCTTCTTCCCTGTAAGCCACGCCCTCTCCTGAAATGATTACAAGAAAAGGAGAGCACACAAGCATATTCAATTAAGCTTTCTTGTTCTTGCAAGTTTAATTTAAAATGTGCCTTAGGAAACGCTACTTCTTCAGTACGAACACTGGAAATGGCTGTTCTGGATACAGCTCTCTCTCTGTCTTCTCTCCATCTCCCCTCCTCTGGCTCCTGTTTCCTTCTCAACTCTTCCCCATCTCTATCTCCTATTTTCTTCCAACCATTTCCTCTCATCTCCTCTCCTTCTCTTTACCTCTCACCTCTTTCTCTTTTTTTTTTTTTTTTTTTTGAGCACTAACCAAAGAGACAAAAACAACTAGAAAGAGGAAAGAATAGTCAGTGCCATTTTTTTTCCCACTTGCAAGTCCGGTTTCTTTTTTGTGATAAAGGTTGGTTCCAAGGTCTAACTTCCATTACGCTCACCTTGCCTTCTCTCTCCTCACCGTCGGATTCTTCTCCGTTCCAAGTTTCTGGATCCCAGGAAGGATCTTTAGTGCACATATTATTTGTGCTGTTTTCATATCTGTCCTGATAATTGTGAGGAACATCAAGATGAACTCGGTACCTCCATCTCACCTCAAGTCAAAGCTAGTGTAGCAGGAAACACCCAAATGATTTTTTCTTATTCCAATTTCTTTTTCACGTGTGCAAATTATTTCTGGGCAGGAAGCTCGGTCTCTATTATGTCTTATTGTCCACACTAAAGGCCATACAAGTGTGCTGCCCACTTCCCCTCACATCTCATATGTGCTGTTTTCAGAGACTTTGCTCTAGGGACATAGTCTCTAGTTTATCAGGCATTTTAGGGATATCTCCCTAGCCACCTTGATCTTGAATTTCTCAGTCTCCAGAAATGTAATGAATTATTTCTATTGTTCGATGCACCTAGTCAGCTGTGTTTGTTATAGCAGCTAACCAAAATACTTTAATAGTTCCCACTGTGTCAAAGCCAACAATAGTCTAAGATATCCAAGCTCGATATGTCTCTGTCATTTGAGACCCTCCTGTCATCTCTCATGTTTGAGACATTTGTCGTTTTTCTGTTCCTATATTTTTCACATTTTCTTCTCAAGAAGAAACTTGATGTTTGTGTTGCTTGGCATGAGCTACTATGAGCCTGCTCAAAGTCAGACAGGGTTCTTTTTCCAGTGTTAACTCAAGCGGTACCATCAGAGTCAGAGATGCCATCTGATGCAAAGAAGCTTCTAGCTATTTTCCACCCCATTAGTCAATGCTTTGCCGCTATCTGAATGTATTGTGTTTGGTTATTTGTTTTCCTCTTTTTGCTCACTGCTCTTTACCAGAGCTGTGGTTTCCTGAGGAAACAAATCTTTTCTTTGCACCACCCTTTTCTCTAGCACTTAGAATGGTACTTGGCAAATAAATACATCTAGAATGAAAATGGGGAGGGGGAGAAAAACAAAGGGGAAAGGTAAGATGGAGAAGGTGCTGTGGTAAGTTTAGTAGGTTTGGGCCATGAACATTGTGCAAACGCTGTGTTGTTCATCATAGAATTTCAGAGTGTCCCTGGGATACTCTGAAGCTTCTCGAACAGCCTCTCATCATGGCTCATGAGTTCCAGTGCAGGTTTCTGGAGATTTATTGGTGATAGCTTTCTCTTCCAAGAGATTATGTTTGGCTTCCATCCGTCATATACATGTCTGTCCATCTCTCTCTCTCTCTCTCTCTCTCTCTCTCTCTCTCTCTCTCTCTCTCTCTCCCTCTCTCCCTCCACCTCCCTCCCTCCCTCTCTCTGTCTCTGTCTGTCTGTCTGTCTGTCTGTCTGTCTGTCTGTCTGTCTTAGTATGCACAGAATCCAGAGGGCCCAGTTGGTGCTGTGTTAGTCTCAATAATTTTTAGATTGTTTTAGTGGTGCAGGGGGAAAAATATGAAGTAAAAGTTTGTCTTAAGAATCTGCTCTTTTCTAAGTTGTAGATGATAGAACACATTTATGATTCAGCACTGGCAAGGGTAGGTCACGGGGACACAAATTGCAAGTCAGCGTGACCTTCACAATGAGACTTGTCTCAAAAACCAAAACAAATAAAAACAAATAAACAAACAACAACAAAATCTATACTTCCAGGAAACAACTTCAAACGCACTCACATTCTTAGAGCTTAAGTTAGTCACATTTAAAAGAACATTATTTAAATTGTTAATTCACAATTGCCTATAGTTTCCAGACAGAAATAAATTATTGTCAAACCCTGTGAATACAGGGCTTTAAAATAGACCAATGTGCCATGGAAAAATTTTCTGTTGTCTCTGTCCACAGGATAAGGAACTGTACTAGGCCAGTTCCTCTTGTGCACATCAAATTCACAGCCTGTGGGGGGGTCCTGGAAGCCATCCAACCCAATATGACGCATTGCCCTGAAATAGTGGCACACTTTTCAAACGCTCCTATGAAAAGTTTACCTTAGACATATTTTACCTGAGTTTACCCAAGGAATTGAAATCACCATGCCTTGAGAAACCTGTCGTGTACAAAGTCTGCAGCCAATGCAACCAAAACTCTATAATCATCATTATCCAGAACCTTCTGAATCTGCAGAGCTGTGGGAAAAGAGGAGTAAAGAGATTTCTCCAGCCTTGCCTTCTGCAGTCATTCTGTTTTAGCTGAAGTCTTTGTATCAGACTTGGGGACATGTACAGGGACATGTGGGTTTCAATAGGATTACATTGTATCATTGAAGTATCTCTTCTATTCCCAGGTTTCTCTCCTCACATCCAGTGGCTTGAATGGTTTGATCTGGATTTTTTTTTTTTCAGGAGATAGAAGGTATCTGTTGGAAATTTCAGGACAGCTTGTAGAGGTTTAATCTCAGGAAGCAGTAGGATTAATGGCAATAAAGAAAATGCCAGGAACTGATAACAGGACAGACAGACCTGAGTTGGGTAAGTGTTGTGCAAATGGAGGAACCTATTTGCAAGTTATGGAAGGACAGGGTGGGAAGGAACGGTGAAGGAAGCAGAGGATCTCTGCCTACCCTTTTCTTGTATCTGTGAGTGTGGGATGCTGCCCACAGCAGCCTCAAGGAAAAGGACTCAGTGAAGAGAAAAACAGTTGTTAGCTGACCCTTAGAATATAGCTTGTTAGAATCATAAAAGCAGCCTCCGTAAGTAAGGTAGACATGCCTGCCTCCAGCTCCAGCGGCTGTCCAAAGTGGGATGACTGTGTTTACTGGAAACTGGTGTTTGCACAGAGCATTATTAGTATTTAGATTGGATGGTAGAGGGACAAGCACATCTGAACTTACTGAAACACCTTACAGATGTTCTGTATTGATTCCTCTACTTAAGGCCATTACCTCTGTATTATAAGAAGACAGCTAGATATTTTAAAAACAGATTAAAGTAATTTCCCATTAAATCTTTTAACTATTCTAAGATTTTTGTGAAGCTGCAGGAGAAGTCCTCCAATCAATCCCTCTGTACCGCCAAAGACTTCTATCCACTATATTCCACTTTCATTATTTGAAAAAAAAATAGCTCAGGTACAGATTTTTCTAGGAAAGTATTCTTCACTGCTCTTTCCTTGTGCATATAGAACTCTCTCTAATAAAGTTTTGTTGTTGTTGTTGTTGTTTGGTTGGTTGGTTTTCCCTTCACAGAGTCAAACAGGCTGAAGTGAACCCACCGATTTACCAAACAGATTTCATTTCAAGGTTACACTAGCCGGGGCACATTAATTCTGACAACTCACATTTTGGAAAATGAGTCAGCTGTAGATAAATGGAGCATCCTTCCTAAAAATCAAGTGAGCTCAGCTCGGAAGGGGCTTGCTTTTCTTGCCTTTCCCTCCCCACTCTTCTTGCCAGATTGCCTGAGAGTGTGCTGTGCTCAGGGACAGCCACCAGGGTAGCTCCAGCTCATTAGCTTGCAGGAAGCACTTCCAGCTCCGAGGCATCACGCTTCTCTCATCTCCCCGTGGAGGGTGCACTCGAGGTTTAAGCCGAGGTTTGAGCGTGGGGTGGGAATGGAGGCGTTTCCGTGCTATTTTGGTTTTCTCTACTGACTGGCTGCTCAGCTGTTCATGAGTCACCCTAACCTCAAAATCTGTCATTAGAACAGAAATAATGACACCTATTTTCTGTGCTTGCCTGAATTGCAAGAAGACATTATTCATATTTCTGAAATCCATGTGAGAATTAGTCAAGGTTAGATGTAAGGAAAATGTTAATGTAATTGCTATTAAGTTATGATTTGTGTTTGTCTTTCAGACTTTGAGAATTCTCTGTACTGAAAAGTTAAGAATGAAAAGAGGTCTTGAGATAAAATTTGGTATGTTTGACAAAATAGTTCAAGAATACATACGTACGTACATACATACATACAAACATACATACATATATTTTTCCCAAGATCTCTATTCTATCCACCATTTGCTATCTATATATTACATTAGAACTTTTTAACTCTTTTTTTAAAAAAAATATACAATTCTGGGTTTTTATTCTCATAACAAATTTGAAAGGACAGTAATTTTAACTGCTGTCATTTTCTTCTGATTCCATCTTTGTCCTACTTCCAAGACGTATAACCATTACAAATAGATCAACATCGACAGACCTGTGTTAGCTACCATGCCACCATGAAGTAAAAAGCTGACATTAAAGCTTGGGATGTGAAAGTCGTTGAGGGGTACAGGGGGCAGGAATTAGTAACAGATTTGTTAGGAGTGGTAGAACATTCCAGACCTCTGCAGAGACTGGAAATACCTGGCCTATTCTTCTTATGCTTTTAGAATGGGGTCTCACTGCATAATCCATGCTGACCTTAAATTCGTGGCAATCCTCTTGCCTCAGCCGCAAAACCTATTTAATTCAAATATTCACTTAATGACAAGTTCTTGACTAGCTTGGGCTGAATTAGACACTAGGGATGCCACTGACAGAAAACACTTGCCAAAGGAGACCACATATTAAAAAGAAGATACTAAAGGAATCTGGAAACAGTGTAACTGTCATGGTAATTAGGAGATTCTTACTCAAATGTTGCAGATAGATGGTTCCTAAGGCAGCTATTTGGAACTTCAAAAAGGAAAGAATTTGGCTAATAAGGAGGGAAAAGTTCATCACTATCTTAAATATGTTTTTCCTACAGCTTGTCTTGTCTTACCTTAGTTGGCTGTTTTAATTCGTGAGTTTAATTTATTGTGGTTTCTATTCATTTATTCTTACAAAGAAAATCATTAGAGGACACGGTTTTGTCTCTGAAAACATTTTGTCTATAGTTGGTATATTGATTTATGAATTGTAGCTCTTAGCATTATCTGATGTGTGATGCGTGCTGTGTAGCTTTGGTAGGTGATCATAGACAAATGAGGAAATAATAATGTCTATAATTTAACTTTTTTTCTTACAATATCCAGCTAACTTACATAGCATGTTTGTGTGTATAGCATATATACATTGACTATATCCAAATGTTCTTTATCATATTAAGTTTCTAATGCAGATTGTTGTATACTCAACCTTTTTGCTAGGAGTAGTTTTCAGAAGCTCTGCTTGCTTGCCCCTGGTCTGCCCATTTATGGTTTCTTTCACATTGAGCTGTCTGGATTACTGATTCTCACCAATACACTTCTGCCAATCAGAATAGTCCTTGTGAAAAGCCTTTACAAATGAAAAAAAAAATCAAAGACCTGCTTTTCATTTTTTCCATCTTCTTAGAGTTTCAGTTGCTGTGAAGAGACACCATGACCAAGGCAACTCTTATAAAGGACAACATTTAACTGGGCCTGACTTACAGGTTCAGAGGTTCAGTCCATTATAATCAAGGTGGGAGCATGGCAGCTTTCAGGCAGACATGGTACTGGCGGTGCTGAGGAGTCTACATCTGAAAGTTACCAGGAGAAGACTCTGGATCACAGTGGCCAGGTTTAAGTATCTATATGAGACCTCGTAGCCCTGCTTCCACAGTGACATACTTCCTCTAACAAGGCCACACCTCCTCCAATAAGGCCATACTTCTTAATAGTGCCACTTTCCATGGAGCAAACATATTCAAACTACCATACCAACCAAGGCCCAAAGGAGAATACTCTCAAGAATTAGCTTTCTTCTGCCTAGAAGGGCAGCGCCTCCCATTCCAGCACAGAAGAGATGGAAGAGTAGTGCTGAGTCTCTGTGCAGGATAATCCAGCTCTGATGCTGGAGTCGCCAGCTCATAATCTTAGTCCATGGTTGGATAAGATCTATCACAGGCCTTGCTGCTCCTAAGCAGGTCGGCCTGGTTCCTGGCCTCCATCTCATGGCCTATCTTTGTCACATGAATCAAGGATCTTTTCTCTTGGTTCTGTACTTTGTCTTCCAAAGATGCATTCAGAGAAGAGTAGAATTCTGGTTACTATTATCACAAATGTTCTGGTCATGAAGGAGAAATAAACAAACGTAGATTTTTATTCTAACTGGATCATGGGGACCAGCATGCAAAGTTACTTTTGGTTTATATCATAGTGCCATCTATAAAGCTTGCCATCTCAATTTCAAACGTATTTAGTAGAGTGCTTTGCTTTCTTTAGAATGTGGTTCACGATGATAATTTATGCTGAAATCCCATGCACATTTTGATGCTTTATTTTTATTCCTCAAAATAAGATGATAAACAATTCAGACATGAGTATAGAAATTGACATAAATCAGATTTTTTTTAAAGTTCAGATAACTATCAACTCTATTTCTAATCCGTGGGATGTCCATCCTCCTTTGAACATTTTTTTTCCTCATTACAGCTTCTTTGTAATCATCAGATGAAATGGTTCTTGCTAAAAGCATCAGTACCACCCCTCAACCGATTACTTGTTAACTCTCCACTTACATCTCATCAAGAAGTTAAACCAAATTACAGACGAGGAAAACTATCTGTTTGTAATTAGAAGAAAATAAAGGAACACTATTTTATCAGTTCAGATTAATCAGGATCAAATTAACCTTACATAGTCTTGCTCTCACATAATGTCTTGGCTTCTGACATGTCACCATGACCAAGTGTCTAGCTTTATCACCAGTAACCGCTCACTGAACATAGTTGTCCATCCCTGGGTTTCCCCTGGATAAACTACTCACACCTTTCATTTGTTCCCTTATCTCCAGATTCCTTTCCTATCTTTTTAAGTACTGCTGTCCCAGTTCCCAGATCTTCTTTAGTCAACTCTTCTTTCCCTCCATCTCATCAGACATCCTGGTGCTAGCTGATGTCTGTCTACATTTCCGCCTCTTACCCAATTTCATTTTTCCTATCTTCCTGTTCTCTTTGACTCTCCCCGAGATACTTCATTTTAAGATCTCCTTATCAATCCGCAAGTTGGCTAACAGAATTTCAGTTCACAGAACATTTATCAAATGTGTTTTTAACACACCCCTAACATTTACACACTACTTCTGAGAAATTACTCAAAGAGTATTTGAAAATACATTTAAAAACAAAATGAAACAGAAGAAAACAAAACCATGCAAGTACTACAGATGTTCAGGTGTCTAGGATAGAAAAATAAGTTTTTCTGAAATGTAAATAAAATATCCAATAAAAAGTTTTAAAAAAAGGAAAAATAACTTTTAAAAACTGAGCACAGCAATGGAATACTCAAATAAAGACTTAAATCATTCTGTAGACCTTAACACAATCATTAGAACTCTTTAAAAAGAATTATCTGCTGTCAGGGCAAACATCTCTACACTCTTATAATAAAAATTTATTAAAAGCCTTTGCCACATAATATGTAGCATTTGACCTTTATTTTGTTTATTGAGCTTAATTAAAGAAGCCAAGACTGAAAAGGAAGAGAAAGTAGTTAGAGTGTGAATGGGTGAATGGGGAAGAGAGCTGAGGACTTGACTTTGACTTCTGAATCTTCTCTGAGGGTCGGTGTTGTAGACAGCCTCTAACACACTCCCTCAGTCACACGCCTTGCCGTTGAAACCTCGATGTAATCTCACCAGAGCTGGACCAACAGCCTCTGGCCCAGACGATCAAATCTCACTTTCCTAATTAGATTACAGAATGGGGAGACTTCTTTCCTGCCATCTCAGCTTCCTGCCTTGATGTCAAGTGTCTATGATCTCTCTAGTCACCTGCAAGTAAACTGAGACCAGATGCCTGTCAACAGGCGCTGAGGACGGGAGTGCTTCAGTTCAATAAGCTGTGAGGAAACCAATGCTGCTCCAAAGTATGAGTGAGCTTGGAAGGGGACATTGCCTCTATCAGATGACACATCATTTTTTTTTTACTGGAGCTTTGTGGAAGAACAGCAAACAGAAGAGCAAACTAAACTCTACCTGGATTCCTGACCTCCAGAAACTATGAGATAATGAACGTGCTATTAGTTTTTGACATAAATATCATGCTTCAACAACCAACTAACCCTTGAAGGCTTGCGTTGTAGCATAAAGGGCTTGGCAAAATCAGTTGGAAATGTTAAAAGGTTTTATAAACATGTCTTGAGATTTGACTGTGATAGCTAATCCCCTGCCCTGAAAAAGTGAGCAAAGGAAAGATTCAGGTGACGTCACTGCACAGGACAGACTATTTGTTCAAGCTTACAGGAGTGTAATGTCATGAAGACTTAGGTATTTTAGATTTTTTTTTCTTTCTGCTATCCTAGAATGTAGAGTGATCTGAACAGTGTGGCATTTATCCTTGGATTAGCAACCTGATATATATATATATGTATATATATATATCTGGGAAAGGTCTTCACTACCTCATAAATGTTTGCTCCCAGGAAACAGTTCACTCAGTAAGAATGATTGGATGAACGAGCTCTGATGCTGACCTTGTGGACTTATTGAGGAGTCTATGCACCAGGGCCTTTCAGACAGAGGTGTGATTCTCCCTGCTATACCTATGGAGTTGAACTGAGACTAAGTTGTAGGAGCCCCAGACTATAACAGAGTGAGCAAATAACTGCTCATCCTTAACCACTGACTTTTCTTCTAGGCACTTACCTTACCAGAAAGAGAAAAGTAAGTAAAGTTAAAAGAAATGGTAAGAAATTGCATCCAAGTAGGTAATATGTGATTCGCTACATCAGAATTTTTCAAGGCTAAGTATATTGAATTTTAGTACTGAATGTCTATGTGCATATGGCTGAATCAGGCAGGGGCTCCAGGGGATGGAGAGGACTCAGAGAAGAAGTTGTGTAACTGGATCCAGGCAAGGAAAGGGTGGAGGCTCTTCTCTTCTTGTGAACTGATTATTTAGGCTCTTTCTCTGACCCATGCTGCCACGTCATGTATCCTATCTATCCTATTCTCTATCCTACTGAATATTGATGCCTGTCCTTGCTACAGAATATTTGATCACACTGTGAACCCCGAAGTTGTATTAATTACTGGGAAAGCCTGTTTATGGTTGTGGCTCATCCTTAACACACACCTTTAATCCAAGAGTTTTCTACTTGTAGTAAACCAGATTAAATAAAGTCAACCACAGGTCGAGAGGTGGGGCAAGCAGGGAGTGAACTCAGGGAGTGAACATAGGGAAAAAAAAACACAGTACAAGCAGAAGTCAGGAGGATGGATAGAGACACACAGGAAGTAGAAAGGAGGGACTTTCAGTCTGAAGGATTTGTTGAGACAATGTGGAGAAGGGGAGGCCTTTGGGGATGTTAACTGTGGGAGAAGGTCATCTGGGTGCTTTCCCTGTATCTCTGAGCTAGCATGCTTTCAACCCCAACATCTGGCTCCAACGTCTTCATTGGTAAAATTGAACGATTGAGATTTTGTTAAAAACAACACATCCTTGGAACGTAGTCCAGTTGGTAGTGAAGAAAGGAATCACATCCGTATTATCATTTGGCTGTGGTTCTTGAAGCCCAGCCACATGACCCTTTGTGCAGGACAAAGTAAGCTAATGTAGTTTTTAATAAAGACACTTTCAGTTCTGGAAGGCACAATGTGTTCTCATATATAAGACAGATGGGCTATAACACACACGTTATTAGTGAGCCTTCCTGAGTCACCAACCTTTAGAATGTTTCATCGGTTGTCACCATGAAGACAGTGCATCACCCTGCAAGAGCATATGAAGGACAAATACTCAGAGATTAATAATCGGACAGTCAGAACCCAGTCATGGACTAGAACCAAATGCCACAGACACATGCTCATTGTTTCATGCATCTGTTTATAAATAACATGCTTGTGCTCTGCTCAGTCAGCTATGCATTAGTCAGATTACCATAATCAAGTATCATAGGAAAGACAGTTTAGAGAGAGAAAAACTTATTTGTCACAATTCTGGAGATGAGAACTACTAGGTAAGGTGCTAGCTTTGTTGTGTTCTGGTGAGGGCTTTCTGACTTGTACTGGACACCCTACCCGCTGTGCCCTCAGGTGGCATAGAGAGAACAGGAGAGAGGGAGGACATGAGTGTGGAAGAGCTTTCTGTTCTCTATCTGTCTCTTGTTCTGTGCGTGTCTGTGCATGAGCGCATGCATACACACACATACACACACACACACACACACACACGTGCACATATGTATATGAATATGCACAAGTTCACATATGCTTGTAGAGGCCAGAGATTAGCATCAGGGTTCTTCCTCAGCTGCTCTCCACACTGTTTTTTGAGACAAGTTTTCTTGGTGAACTTGGAGCTCTCTGGTTCCATTAAGTTAGTCAACCAAAGGAGCTCTAGGAATCTACGTCCTGCTTCTCAAGAGGTGAGGGGTGAGACATAACTCCCACCATCTTCTTGGGATTGCAGGTCTGAACCACCATATCCGGCACGGGTGTGGGAATATGAGATCAGGTTCTCATGCTTGCACGATGAGGACTTGACTAAATTAGCCATCATCCAGCCCTGTGATCTGTTTTCAGAAAATTGAAAAACCTACCATGAAGTCCTTCATGATCTCGTATAATCATCATTACTTCTTAAAATTCCCAGCTTCTCATCATGCTGGAGTTTGGGGATTCTACTCATGAATTTTTGAAGGACACAGATGCTCAGCTCAGAACAAGCTCATGGCCTCAGAATACTTTTTCACATTAAATTTTACTTTGCGACAGAGCAACGTCCAAGTTATTCCTTATGGGGTAAATTCTACGTGCCAGGGAATTTTGGCATTCAGTGTGTTTCTGTTGATTATAATTACATTCAAACCTTTAGCTTATAGGGACAGCAACAAAAGAAGAAATGAGTTACGTTTTTAACCACACTATGCCTTTAAAAATACATTCTATTTTTTGCATAATTGTGATAACCAGTTTTGTAACGTACAGTAGAATATGGTTTCAAAGGCCATTTTAAGGGTGATAAAATGTTGGTTTCATATAGAAAGGTCAAGCTGTCAAGCGCTGCCACTGGCTTGCAAATTCTAGTTACCTTATACACGAAAACTTACGCCAAGTGGCCTGAAATAAGGTCATTATACCCTGCCGCTTTCACCCCCTTCTCCTTTTCTCTATAACAAGTGCTCACTATTACGGGAAGAATGCTGGCCTTTTCTTTGCAGCTTTGCAGAGCTTTAAGGAAGCGTGGTTCTTAATCACACTCTCCTTTTCTTGCCTGCACTTCTGACTTCTCTAAGTTGGCAGCAGAATTTTAAGTCCATCTCTGAGATAGCATCGCTTCTTAACCTTGGACAGTTTAAGTCTCTACCCTGGCATTTCTGGGTGCTTTCCTACTTCCTTCCTTTATTCTCATGTCAAGGACAAGTTGACTTGAGCCAAAAACCAAAATTAGAGCAGAGGCCCTACTCTATTTCCAGATCGGCTAAACCAATTAATACAATTTAATTAGAACTTATTTTCTTTCTCTCCTGCAGAAGGGTCTCCGGGTGCAGCTGTTGTGGTTGAGTTTTTTCAGTGTGCAGCTCCAAATTCATTTAACTCTTACTGGGGCATTATAAAGTTAAGCACACAGTGTGTCTGTCTTGACTTTAAATTTCCTATGCAGTTCTCTAGTAAATTGCCACTCAGAATCCTGTTTTCTTTTTTGAAAGGGGAAAGTTGCCTTTTCTTTTGCTCTGAGGAAGCAGTGGCTCACAGGGACATGTGTCTTCAATAAGCTATTTATATTGATACCTCTCAGTTCATTTGAATGGAAGCATGTATTTCTGATATCATCAGCAGTGCACTCTAATCATGTCAAAACTGCATTTCCACCCTGCAGTTATTTGAAGTTGAGATTCACAATGGAGATGCCGCCTTTTTCCACCTGTGATATTTACTTTGGGCATTCCTGCGAGTTTTTCATACAGGACTGGTAAAATGATCCTGTTATACATTTATATCCACACACATTTTGCACAGCAAAATAATCGCATGTAAATTATACAGAGAGCATTCATAAAATCATTCACAGACAAGAAAAGTCCAGTGAGAAAGTGTCCCTCTTCGTTTGATCTCCATTTGTGGTTTTGACTTCCTTAAGGCCTTGTCTTAGATTTCCACCTGCTGTGGAAACATTATAAGTGTGTTTCTGTGGTTTACTTTGCTGCTCTCTTTGGCCCTCACTTACCTTTCCAGGGTCTATGAAATCCTTACTGAAACAAGAGAACTGGAAGAAGCACTTTAGTTAAACTCAGAACTACAATCTGCAAGCATCAGGACCTTCCAGAAGCTTACCCTTAGCCGTGTGTTTAACTCATCGACGTGGACAGGCAGGCAGACGAGGCTAAGGTGACAACCAAAGGAACTGCACAGGACTCCCCTGTACATGGCTCTTCCCTGCCGGGATCAGTGAGTGACCTTTGACCCAACATAGCTACAGGACCACTTCAGAAATGCCATTCACCACGTTCCAGACAGAAATGATGAGAGTAAAGAGAAAATACAAAGTCTGTGGCAGAAGAGTCTATGCTACTTCTGAAACTTTTTCAGGATTGCCTGTCTGGTGATTCTGCATACCTTGTTTAGATATAGCTGGGTACTAGGGCATTCTTGGAGGGGGAATGGCTTTTCTTGACCTTGTTATTCATTGACATGAAACTGGCGTTCCTTGAGTTTAAGCACTTGCAAGCATATCTGGTAGGCAGTTAGCTATTGCCGGTTGTGGCCTCCCCTCTGCCTATATGATGTCTGTGCACACATTAAGTTTTCTACTTTACTCATTAGCGAACACGAGAAAGCACAGGAGACATATGGATCTGTTGTGGTGATGGAGGTAATGAAAGTGACATTTTGAGTTGGGGGCTATCCAGCTGTATGACCATCCTGTAACCTACAGAACTCTGGAATAATGAATCACTGTCTCATTTGGGATGTCAGTACTGGATCCTGTTGAGAAGCAATTCAAACCGAGGAACACTGCTTACCTTCAGAAAGGAGACTGAATCCTAAACTCCTCTCCATTCCTTTTCTAGGCCAAATCATGAGTTTTCAGAAGAGTGTATTTTCTTTTTACTACATGTAATGCTTTATTATCCAATAATCTAGGTATCAGCTTTCAAGATGTCCAGTGCACAATGGTCCACATGAGAACAGCATTAGCAGCAGTAACAAATCAATTTGGAAAGAGACGAAGTCAATGGCATCTTGCTGGTAAGAGAGCTAAAACGTCCCATTGAGTAACATGGTACCCAGGATGGAGACCTCAGAGATCTCTAGTCTACCCACACTTTACTACCTCACCATGACTGAGTCAATACTGAGAGTAATAGGGTAGAGTACTTCTTCAAGGCGGCATATGATTTAAGTCCCAAGGATTGCTTTAGGAGTTGACTAGTCACTGGGCAAATGTTGTTCTGTCCTGAGCAAATGATATGGGTTTCTCAAAGTTAGCAAGCTTCTGGGCTATTTACTTCAGCCAGGGCTCTGAGTAATAATAGCCAATGATTCTTTGGTTTTATATTAAAGTATTTTATTTACTTACTTCTACTAAGTAACTGTTGTTAACCTCCTTGTAGTCAGTGTCTTGAGATAGTTAGAAACAAATGAGGTGCTATAATAAGCATTTAATGTGGCGTTTTCTCCAATGACTGTTACCTGCTTCTGGTAAGAAAGTTTTGTGGGCTTATAGAAAAAGCCCAAGTAGTGGTATAAAACTCTCGTTTGTATAGGACAGATCATCTGTCCTAAACAATATTGTTAGCCTATTAAATTCCACAGGGATCAATCCATATGAAGTTCACTCACTACTGCTGCAATAATCCTAAGCAAGAAGAATAATGTTGATGTTTCATAACCTCTAACTTTTAGTACAAAGCCACAGTGACTGAGCTAGCATTGGATTGGTATGCAATCAGACTTGTAGGTCAATGTAATATAGAGAGAATAGAAGGAACAGAAATAAACCCACAGCTACTTAATTTATGATAATGATGTCAAAACACACATTAAAGAAAAGACACCTTCTTCAACAAAGAGTGCTAGGAAAACTGGATTCCACGTGCAGAAATTAGAGCTTTACCCCTGCTCTGCATCAAAATGAGGGGGAGCAATGGCTTTAACACGAAGCTTGAAAGATGGGTGAGACTTTGAGGAAAACACTGTAAAATCTAGGGATAGGCAAGACCGTTGACAAAGGACCCAAACAAACAGCACAGGAAATAACCCCAAGAATTGACAAATGGGATTACACTGAATTAAAATTCACAATAAAGGAAGCACTCAGCAGAAAAACAGACTACAGAATGAGAGAAAACTTTCACTAGCTATACTTCAAACAGAAGAGTAAATATTTAGAAAGTCTAAAGAACTGTCAAATTTAAATAAACACACTCACGGAACCTGCCAATCATTAATCTGGATAGTGAATTGAATGGATATTTCTAAAAGAGGAACAGAAACGACCTATAAATGTGTTCAACATCTTTAGCCATCAAAGAAATGCAAACTGAAGCCATTTTGAATCTTCAAGACTCCTCAGTTAGAAGGACTATGACTAAGAAAACAAAAGATTGTCAAGGACATGGGAAAGAGGAAACCTGATGGACTGCTGGGGAAGATGGAACCTGTGCAGCCACTGTGGAAGTCAGGGTGGAGGACTCACAGAACACTAGGAGCAAATGCGCCTCACGACTCAGGGGAACCACTCCTGAATACACCTAGGAACCCAGTCATCTGACCGAGACTCCTGCATAGCAGAGTTTATTGTTGCGCTGTTCATAAGAGCTAAGGAATGAGATCAGCCTGGATGTCCTTCAACAGAGGGTGCATATATACGAAGTTATAATACTTGTCAAAGAATAGGGAGAATTGGAAATTATTATAAGTATTCTAAGCTCAGAAAGACAAATGTCTGGTGTTTTCATTCATGTAGTTATGCTAAATTGTGTGTGAGAGAGAGACAGAGCAATAGGGGAGGGGTGGGGGGACAGAGAGAAAGAGAGAGAGAGAGAGAGAGAGAGAGAGAGAGAGAGAGAGAGAGAGAGAGAGGAGGCATAGGTCATGAAACTAGAAAAAGGACCATGAAAGTGGAGACCTTAAGTGAGGAGGAGAGAAAAACAAGAGGCATAGAATACAGCTGTTACAGGAGAGTGAGGGCTTCTGGGAAGAAGACCAAGCATGGGAAAGTAGGAGGGTCAGAGGTGGGGAGGACGATTACCACAGTGTGCATGACAATGTCATAAGTAAACCCATGACTTTATATGGTAATTTTAAAAAAATAGAAATAAGTTATTGACTCATGTATAAAAAATGGTCATTCTATCTCTACTTTCATTACTGTTATTTAGATTTCAATTTTTTTATTGGTTATTTTATTTATTTACATTTCAAATGTTATCCCTCTTCCCAGTTTCCCCTTTGTAAACTCCCTATCCTACCCCCTCTCCCCTGCTTTTACATAGATTTCAATTTCTTAAATTGTAATATGAGTACAGTAAGATCTAAATCGACAGACACACACACACATACACACACACATATACACACACACACACACACGCACGCGCACACACACGCACACATACCTGCTTTGGTACATATCTTTTAAAATTGACCTCCTTCCAGCAGATGAGTAAATTCCATCTTATCTAGGACAGTCTTGCCTTATGCCTCTACTAGAGACATGGCAGGGTCTACCCTCTATCTTTCTTTGAATTCTAAATCCCTAAAGCGTACCTGAATATCATGTGATACTGACAGGTGTGTAAACAACAAAGACACTTTTCAATGTAATGTCTAGCACCTCTTCTCACAGAGCCCTTCAACCTCTCTTGGCCATAGGCTTACTTAGAGTTATCAAATTTTGCAGATCCTCAACTTGCAATTGGGTTCCCCCATCTTTTCTCCAACACATTGTCTCTTATTTTGTCCTGTATTTATTTCTGCTATGCTTTTAGGCCCAGAAAACTGGCTCTTAATTTATTTTATGACTGTATTATGTCCCTGGCTCTTCCTTGTCATAGTAAAGTAGACTGTAAATGTTTTTTTTTTAGAACAAGAGTGTATACATCTGAAGATTTCAGGGTAAAGCTCTTGGATAAACTTCCCTTTGGAGAATCTTCCAGTACAAATGTTTATAAAATCATTGCAATGACTGCTCAATACCACAGATGTAGAAGTAACTGCAATGTCATATGAGTTTAATAAAATTTTATTTCTTTTTGCTAACTGTAGATATTTAAAGGTGCTTCAGTGTAAGTTAGCAGTAACTTAGCCGTACATAGAAGTAAATGCAAGCATGCAGATGCACACATCTGGAAGGGCCACTGGAGTCTCAAATGTGTATTTAAACTATGATTGGTGGCTCTTTTCCACTGTATAGTCTGGTGTCAACCTTGAAATACCTGTGCCCTCAATATCTGATGTAACATTTTGGGGACAGATCAAATAAAGCAAAGTCAAATTGGGAGTATAATGTCATGGTTTATAAGAACATTAGGACAGATCAAAAAACTAAATCAATATATACATATGAGTTAATCTAAAATGTTTGCCTTACAAAAGACCCTATGGGAACATGTGTGCTGTGTGACACTAAGCACTGTGTTATAAAGATGAGTCTCTCTGGAGTACATCTTTCTTATTGATTCTCCTATTCTGAAATCAAACGGCTGTTTAATAATATTTCATGTTGCTAGATTCCCCTTCTGGCTAAACCACCACCAGACAATCTAGTGAAAGCTGTAGACTTGTGACAATAAACCCATATAACTTTAAATATTATCTAAAGAAATTTAATGAGCAGGTAGATATTTAAATTAGAAGAATAGAATCTTCTTGACTCAAACACTCATAAATATCTAGAATTTTGGAACAGAGCAAAATGTGTTGGATTCGTGTGTGTGTGTGTGTGTGTGTTCACATATTTAAATTGTAATCAGACAACTGAAGTAGTACTAGTGAGTTTCACCTTTTCATCATTCACTTATTTATTCATTACTTATTTAAGAAACAGTTGTTGAACTCTTGCAAAGTAACAGTTATTGGTTTATGGACTAAAGCTTTCAAAGTTTGAGGGGATGAGGTTCTTGCCCTTGAACATGTAGCAAGGTGTAGCGCATGTTATTTTCTTTAGATTTATTTATCTTGTATGTATGAATGTTTGCCGATATGTATTACATGTACCATGTTCATGCCAGGTGTCCTCAGAGGTCACAAGAAGGCCTCAGGTTCCCTGGAACAATAGCTACTGACCGTGATACATGAGCATGTGGATGCTGGGAACCAAACCCATGTCAGCTGAAGGAGCCACAAGTGTTCTTAACCTCTGAGCCCTCTTTCTATCCCCAACATGTAGTAAACTTATTTTGATAGAGCTATGTGCTGAAAGTTAAGAGAGCAGAAGATCAAACTTCCACCTTTCCAAAAAAAGGCACTGAGGGTGATACATGAAAGTGGTTAGGGACCTTTAATGAGCCTGAGAGGGAAAGAGATGGAAAGTGTAGGCCCTGCTTAGGAAGATCATTCTACTGTAGGAGCTGAGAAGCCACTTTGGAGGAGTCATGAGAGAAGACATTTGTGAACCGGGTACACAAATTTAAAAAGGCTTGAACATTTTCCTGAGATTCTGGTTGTGATCAATGGCAAAGACACATTGTTTATCAAAGCTGGGGAAGGACAGAATTGCCCACAATGCCTTTGGCCTTGGCTCGAAGACAGCGTTCCATCCTCAGTGGTTACAGCTAGGGAAAAGGCTCCATTTCTCTTTTGTTTATAGTCCAGTTCATTAGGAGTGGAAGATATTAGCCAATTAACTCCACAAATGAGTCTATAACTAAAAATGAAACTAAGTACCCTAAAAGCAAGGTGCAGATTCAGTGAGAACTTAGGACAAATTTCACATACATCAGCGCAGCACAAGTGAAATCCACGTAGATCCATAAAGATGTACAATGATAAGTGGTATTCTTATTAAAAGTTTGCTGTGTTGCTTAACTTTAGATTATTCCAGAAAGTCTTCCCAATTCTAGGGGTTAACTATGAACCACAAAATTCATGGTTATTGCTCTTTTAAAAAAAAATTAACCATACTTAGCCATACTTAACAGCATGACAACCACAGTGTATCACTTATCTGTTCCTAATTAAATGAGGCACCACCCAAAGGAGGTTGACACGCTCACCAATGGCTTGGTAAGGTGACTCACAACGTTGAGCAAGGCCTGAGCCTCAGCTTCACTAGTGGAGACGGAAATTGTTCTCTGGGAAGTGTCATCAGAGGAAAGTCTATGAGTCACCACCTAAATCCACATGAATGTCATCCACCATGTCAGGTGTCAGTCACGGCCTGTGAGATCCAAATTACCTGATCTTTCAAGTCTTAGAGTCTCTTCTGTCACCTTGACCAATGAAGGGATTATTTTTTAATTTATAAATGTGTTACTAAAGTCAGTGTTTCATTTCCCATTGTCATTTTTGTTATAGATTCAAGACAGTATAAATGGTGAAGAAACCATGTCTCAGCAGTGGAAACCAGGAAGAAAACGTAAAGCTTAACAGATAGATGAAAACTTAGGGTAGAAAAGGTTTGGCTCTGTGCAAGCAGGGGTGGGGGAGAATAGTTAATACTTCTTCAGCAGTTGCGCTGAGAACACTAAAAATGCTTCTGCAATGGGAGGGTATCAACATTTTAATCTACCTTACACTGATAAAAAGAAAACACACAGCGGGGAGGAGGAGACACGGGCAGGTCTTGATGGAGCCACAGGCAGTAGAAACAAAACTCTCTTTGTTTGGAGAGCACTGCACCTGCATTAAATTTACTGCTGACATCTCTTTGCAGAAATTTGATTTTTCTCTACTTCCCCCCACCTTTTATTGTTTTCAACACGGAAGAATGTGAGGCATGCCACTTGTCCTTCTGGTCGCTGTAGTGCTTCTGTCTGCGACTCTGAAAAGGAGTGGGGCTTCCTCCCCGCCCTTGCCATCAGCACGTCATCTGGGCAATGCACCTGCACGGTAACACTACACTCTACCTTGCTGAGCCTCATACTTTTGTGACACACTCAAGAGATCAATTTCCTGTGGATCTGGGCCTTGGAGACAGGGCCTTGTTCTGACAAGGAAGGGTGCTTTCAAATAACCCTGATGACTGAGGGCAGCTCAAATAGACTCAGAGCCTTGAGAAGAGCTGTTGATCCAACACTATAGTTGGTGGCTGAGGAGGCACTTTCAGGGAGAGGAATATCCATAATTTTAGTCCCTACAATGAGTCAATTCTGGAGTGTCTCTCTTCCTTCCTTCCTTCCTTCCTTCCTTCCTTCCTTCCTTCCTTCCTTCCTTCCT
>NW_021604567.1:4370739-4426382 GCF_004785775.1 Grammomys surdaster
CCTTCCTTCCTTCCTTCCTTCCTTCCTTCCTTCCTTCCTTCCTTCCTCTCCAGCTATCTCACAATGAAGATAATGGGAGGGTGGTGGAAAGTACATAATATGCCCCCACCCCGAGAAATTATTCTATACACAATTCATATGGGGTCCATAGTCCCTGGACCCAGTGCCTAAGTCCACTTTGCTGACTTAGCAGATCGTTGCTAAATGCTTGGAGTTGAATGAATGAAGGAAGGAACAACTGATCAGTCAAATGAGTCATCTGCTACAGAGCCCTGAGGTACATGCTTTAATAATTAATTTTTCTTGTTTGAAATTATAATTACATCAAATTTCCCCCTTTCATTTCCTCCCTCCAACCTCTTCCAAGCACTGCACTCTTGATCTCTATCAAATCCATGGCCTCTTTCTCTTTAAGTGTTATTATACACACACACACACACACACACAAGTACATACTCCACAGAGGAATACATACGCATATACATGGATAATACGCATACATACACATGTACATATATATCCATATATATATGCTCAGTCTATATAATATTTACTTATATGTATCTGATCTCAGGGCAAATCACTTAGGATAGCTAATTAGAGATCTCTTCCCTAGGAAAGATCATTCCTCCTCTTCATATGACTTTCTCTTCAAATTCAGGAATTAGAAAACCTTGAAATGAAAAAGAAGAGAAAGATGCAGATAGAGAGGAGGATGGAAAACTCAGGCTGTTTCTTCAGCATCAGGTCAGCAGCGTACCAGACATGGTCCAAGACCTACAAATTAGGTTTTGAGGAACCATCCTTCATAAAATAAGAAATTAATATAAAAGTCTCAGAAAAGCTTCCTCTGTCCAAAAAAAAAAAGAAAGAAAGAAAGAAAGAAAGAAAGAAAAAGAAAAAATAAGAAATTTAAAAGCAATTAGCAGTTAGTTACAGAGTAGTGAGGGAAAGCTTTGACTTTGGTTTATCAAAGACATTTCCTTATATTAAAATTTTTTAAAGATTTACAAAATGTCACAGACACCAGATAAAGAAACCTCAAATGGAAGGATATGCCTTCTACCATCTGCTCTTCCTGTCCATTCATAAATCCCCAGGCAGGGCCTGGCTGACACTGCTGTTTGCTTTCTGAATACCTAAGAACCTTTCTGTGGTTGCAACTGTGCCAGAGGTTAATTTATTCTCTCCCAAAAGCAGAATTAAAACAAAAGCCTTCTCCTCTCTCTTCTCAGACTAACATGACACCTCTCTCTCTCTCTCTCTCTCTCTCTCTCTCTCTCTCTCTCTCTCTCTCTCTCTTTCTCTCTCTCTCTCTCTCTCTGTCTCTCGTCACCCAGTTTACAATGGCCTGAAAGATTGTATCTCCGCATTCCGTCACTGCTTCCAAGTAGCATCTGATGTGTGAGGGATGTGAGTTTAACTTTGGCTCGTTTATAAGCTGCCTATCTGTTGTGAACATCTCACATTTCCTCATCCTTTTTCCTTCATATTTTATAGCTTCTTAGGAAGTCTGGAAAGGGAATCTAATAATTAACCATGAAATATGTTTTTATGTGGCATTTCATAGAATCCTTTCAGATGTTGCTTAAGGATCTCTCTCTCTCTCTGTGTGTGTCTCTGTGTCTCTCTGTCTCTCTCTCTCTCCTCTTCCTCCTCCTCCTCTTCTTCCTCCTCCCCTTTTTCTCCTCCTCCCCTCCCTCCTTCCCTCTTCCCTTCCCCCACAAATCTGTGTGCATCTGCCTGTCAGTCTGTCTATAAGGTTGCTTGTTAGTTTTCATATTATATAGTCTGAGCACACTCACTGAAGGGTCTTGGAAGCTCAAATTTTGCCAGACTTCATTTTTAATTTCCCAATATATTTGGGTTGAAAGAGCTTGCACATCCTCTGGATGTCCTTACTAACTCCTGCTCTGCCAGCTGACCTTCCCACTGAGAGGGCAGGAGCTTCGTCTGCCACCTTGAGCCTGGCTGCTTTTTTCCCAGCTCATCTCAATTCTGCACACAGACACTTGGCTCAAACCTCCAGAGGCTCTGGAACTTCACCTGTGCCCTCTTCAAGTCTTAAAAATTATAGAGTGCTGGGCTGGTTAATTTCACCATGTAATGTTTTTCATTTGTAATTTCTTTATAGTAAAGTTTTAATAAAAACTGAGGTCTTAAGAGTGAAAAGGAGATCTTTATCTGTCCATTGAATATGTGGCTTTTTTAAGACTCCACAGACTATGTCCTGTCTGTTGAGCACCTCTGTCTAGCTGTGGTCTTTCAGGCTTGTTCCTGTGATGCATTCCGTATTTCTTGATTATATTATATCATTTAGCTCATATCTTCCACGTCTTCAATTGAATGTGCTGCCTCTAGTCCATTTCAAAGACCAATTATTCCTGAAACCTGGAAGAAGGAAGGGCGTTTTGTGTCTGCCTCTCACTAACCATTTTCTCTCTGCATAGAAATTCTCTGGAATGTTTATCATTGGGCCTTTCTATTCCCTCCAAGGTAGACTCATTTTGAGGGGTTTGAGGCCACCATCTGGTCTTTGAGTTTCTTAAAGCCGTCTGGCCATTGTATATTTTGTATACAGTATATATTTTTCAACTCATTTCAGCTCAGTTGAACTCCTCTCCACTGACTAACACGTGAGGAGATAGCATCCTCCTTGGTCATCTGATATTTTCTGCTCAGTCTGTTCCACACAAGAACTTAGCACTGTAGTGTAGAACTCATGAATGAAGCACACATATCAGAGTCAATGCAGTACAGTAAGTAATGATGGGTTTTCTCAAGCTCACCATCAAAATGTAGCTTTGTCCACCTGGGAGACAACTTTTCCTATGGAGAAAAGTTATTTACATATTGGGGCACATTATCACCAATTTATTTATTCTAGAATAAAGTTATATGTCCCATTAGGAGAACCAAAAAGTCTATGTCTCTTCTTTCTAAAACCTGGCATTATTTACTTTCAGGCAATTTCTCTATTTTTACCTATGATCAGATTCTACATCATTTGCACCATTTTATCTTTGCTGAAATACTCACACAGCAGTGTAACAAGATGCTGTATCAAAATCAATATTTTGAGGCATTAGCTGGTCTTTTTGTTGTGAATTCAAGAAATGAAGGCCCTTTGCATTTTTTATCCTGGGTATTTGCAGAATAAAAATTAGTATGTGGTAAATACTTGGTAAAACCATCTGTATACATAAAGTTGTAGAACATTTCATGCATTCCTGAGATGCATGTTTTGTATTGAGGGATAGATAGATAGTTATGCTGTTAAAAATAAGAATGTATCAAATACTATTGACCAGGTGAAGCAAAAGAAGCAACAATCAAACCCTCTGCCAGGAGCAGTGTTTGTACGTTATAGAAGACAAGGGTTTGATAGTGATATTTAAGTGGATGGATATAGTTATTTATGCCTCGCACATGAATAGTTCAGGATAATCCCATCCTGATGTAAGGAATATTTTTAAATGAGTGCTTCATACTTCATAGACCCCAGTGCATCTAACAGGTTATCTAGATTGTTAAATCATTTAAAGATATGCTTTATCTGTATGAAGCATCATTTATTCATGATCCAATTATAGGCTTCACTGACAAGATGTGGAATCTGAATCCCTAGATTTAGTGTAGCAAGATCAGCTTTCTGCTGTGGAAACATTGCTTTCAGTGACAGGACAGGCAAGGGAGTAGACAAGGATGAAACTGGAGACTTGGGGACTAGCGACTTCACAGTCTAGGTTTACTATAGAAAAGACTTGTAGCAAGAAGAAAAACAGGAAATAGATCAAAATCAAGAAATAAGATGACTACAGATAGAAAGTATAATGGTGTCTCATGACTTAGTAAAATTGTTTGTGGATTTGGAAGCAAAGAAAAGAGAAGGTTAGGAGGGAGAAGAGTGAATCTGGTTAATAGAGAGAAGAAATGTGAGCCAAGAAGAAGCAATGTGTGAAAGATAATCAGCATTTTAGGGGTAGATAACTTACTAAGGTTATTCCATTTCCACACGTTTTCCTATGACCTTGTGTTAATCATTGTTATTAACCTGACTATACTTAGAATCACCAGGAAGTGAACCTCTGTATGTGTGATAAGCAGAGTAGGCATACTATAAGCTTGTTTACCATTGTCTCATGGTCTGGGGTTTTGGCTGAATAAAAAGAAAGCAAGATGAATGTGGGCCTGCATCTTTCTGCTTCCTACTGAGGATGCCATGTGAACTCTTTCTCCTGTTCCTTTGTCAACCCTGACTTTTTGAACCAGCTCCAATAGAACTATAGGCCAAAATAAACCGTTTTACCGTCAGGAAAATGCAAATCAAAAACTACTTTGAAGTTCCATCTTATACCTGTCAGAATAGCTAAGATCAATAACACAAGTGACAGCTCATGTTGGCCAGGAAGAAAGGGGAACACTCTTATATTGCTGGTGGGAATGAAAAGCTGTTCAGCCACTATAAAAATCAATATGCTGGTCCTTCATAAAATTGGTAATCAATCTACCTCAAGATGCAGCTATACCACTCTTGAGTATATACCTCAAGGACACTTCATTCTATTACCAGAACACTTACTCAGCTATGTTCATTGTAGATTTATTCATAATTGCCAGTAACTTAAAACAACCTAGATGTCCTTCAACTAAAGAATGGATAAAGAAAATGTAGTACATTTACACAGTGGAATATTAATTGGGTATTAGAACAAATGACATCACAAAATGTGCAGGCAGATGGATAGAACTAGAAAAATATCATTTTGAGTAACATAACCCAGACCCAGAAAGATGAATATTGTATGCATTCACTTTAAAAGGGATACTAGAGCCGGGTGGTGGTGGTGCATGCCTTTAATCCCAGCACTTGGGAGGCAGAGGCAGGCGGATTTCTGAGTTCGAGAGTTCAAGGCTAGCCTGGTCTACAGAGTGAGTTCCAGGACAGCCAGGGCTACACAGAGAAACCCTATCTCGAAAAACCAAAAAAAAAAAAAAAAAGGGATACTAGCCATTAACTAAATGATAACCAAGCCACAATCCGTAGATCTGTTAACTGTAACAGAGAGATTACGTGTAGAGAAAAGGTCTAGGCAGGACCCATGGGTCTCCCTGGGAGGGAGAAGTAGAAGAGATTTTAGGAGTGGACTGCAGTGGAGGGCAGGAATAGGAGAATCAGGTGCAGGGGGAGAGAGGCAACAGTTGAGGAAGAGGATCAAGGAGAGTGAGCTAGAATGGGGAGGAAATTGAGGGGTGGTGTGGAAACCTAGTGCAGTGGAAACATTCTAAAATACATGAAGGTAATCCTAATGAAGTTTCCAAACAATGAGAAAAACAGAACCCCAACTGGCCATCTCTTGTCACTAAAGGAAGCTTCAAGTACTGAAATCGAGTTACATCTAAATGAGTTGTTAGCTAGAGGGCTCCCATGGGAGCCTACAAACAAGGCAGGCTGTTTACAAGACAATAGGTTACCTCTACAAACTGAGAGCAAGTTTATTGCTAAAGATAACATCTATACAACTCACTGACCACGAGGAGGGTGAGCTGGTGCCTACATAGACCTTTCACCCCTGTGTTCTAGTAGCTGTGCTACAGAAAGCACTCTACAGGCTACCAAGAGAGAAATGTAAACACCAAAACCTGCCACAAAACCTTTGATATACAATCTGTCCTGACAACAAAATATGCTAGGACAATGGAGGCACAAAGTTTATTCGAATAACCAACCAATGTCTGATTTCACTTAAGCTCCACTTCACAAGATGGTACCCATTCCCAATACTGCTTGGGTAACCAATAACCTGAGACTAGATAGCCCAGAGACCCAGCGTAAAACCAATTACTACTGGTCTAAAAAGAGAAACAATAAAATGACTCCTAATGTTATTCTCCTATACTCATAGATCTGTGCCTTATTTGGTCATCATCAGAAAGGTTTCCTCCTGCAGCACATGGAAACAAACACAGAGACCACAGCCAGACATTACACAGAGCATGAGAACTTGAAACTCAAAGAACTAAATGGAACGTATCAAATCCCTTCCCCTCAGAGCTCAGGGACTCCCCCAAGAAGAGCAGGTAGAAAGAGTGTACAGCTAGAGGGAATGGAGGACATTAGGTGAATAAGACCGTCTAAATCAGCCATGTAAAGCTAATCTGAATGCACAGAGACTGAAGTAGAAAACACAGGGCCGACATGTACCAGGTCCTCTGGGTCTTGTGACTTCTCTTGGGGCTTTTTTCATTCTATGGGTTTGCCTCATTCAACTTCAAGGTGATGTGTTTTTTTCTCTTGTTTGTTTGTTTGATTAATTTTATTATATTTTATTTTGTTAAACAAAGCAACCCTTTTACCCTAAGTTGCTTTTGTTAAGTATTTGACCACAGGAACCAAACTAGTAACTGTTAAATGTGCCTGTCTTGCTGGTGTCATGCAGCATGGGCCGGGAGAGCACACCTGAGAGAACCCCTAGACACTGAGAGTCCCCAAGCACCATCCCCAAGATGAACAAGCAAGTGGTGGAGATAAGGAAGAGAGAGAAAAGCAGAATGGTGTATATGCAATGAAGAGAGGCTGAAGTGAAGGGTAGAGATGTGTACCTTGATGTAAGTAGCCAGTAATGCCACCCGAAGCCATGGTGAGATCTTGGCATGTGCTGCTACCATGGACCATGTCTGGGCCTGTGGCTCTGCAGCAGTAAAGATATGTTACCACCAAAGGCCGTGCAGACATCCCTGGTCTGGGCTGCTCCCTGGAGCCTTGTTGATGATGTCTGATGGCTGTGTAGAGCTGGCCTTGCTCCTCACCAGTTGTAGCACTTGGGAGAGCTGGCCCTAAGAGCATGAGAACAAGAGAGCTGGCCCAACCACCTACAGCACTCAGGAGAGCAGACCCTGTCCCTTGCCAGCTGTAGCATTGGGTTAGCTAGGCAGGACAGTGTTGGAGAGCTCACACTGGTAGTGTGAGTGTAGTAGAGCTGTCAGGTTGACCAACTCAGCTACCACCAAGGCCCAGATCTAGGGCTTTGAATTGACCTACTCAACATCTACCCCATCTGTGACATTCTGGAGCATGTGAAGGGGCCCATCCTCTATATCCAAAGCTGCAAAATCTCTACAACACAGTGCAACAACAGACTATCTGATGGGAGTCTCAGTGAGGATCCAGTACTGAGAGTGTAGCAGAAGCCAGGAGCCTTGAACCAGACCAAATGGCTCACTGCAATGAACATTTACAAGAAAAGCTGTTTAGCACAAGGGATAATCTGTGGCACACTGTGACACACTGTATCTTCCATAGTGAGATTTAGTTAGTTAGTTAGTTAGTTAGTTAGTTAGTTAGTTAGTTTTCTTTTGGGGAGAAGTTGCAAGGACAGGGAGATGAGTGTTATTTGGGGTACATGTTGCGAAAGTACAAAAAAAATCAATGAAGTGTTTTTAAAATGTCATCTCACCCACCAGAAACCCACCATCTGAATTCTAAGTATTATTAGTTTTAGACACTAAGCTCACACTAAGAATATACAAACATCTAGCACTTCTATTTCTTCCCGAGGAAATTATTGAAAGTAGTTCCCTTCTTAGTTATAATATGTTTTTAGGATCTGGGGGTAGATTCACATACTCATAACTATGGAAAATTGAGAGGGACCAATCACTGCTGACATGACCTAAACACTGTCCCTCTAATACTACTAAGTAGTCACGAAGCAAACTGTCCACAAAGATCAGTCTAGGTCAGGAAGCCTATTTGCTCATTTATTCAGGAAATACTCAGTACACTCTACTTTCATGTATAAGGACATCTGGGGATATTGTGGAGGATAAGATCTCAAAGATGTTGGGAAGGGGAAACTAATCAATATGTTCTATGGAAAATATCTATTCAAAATAAAAAAGAAACATTTAATGTGTTTGAAAGAACACATTTAAAAAAAAAGATTGTTTTCAATATCTATATTATTATGCTCAAAATAAAACAGGACAGGTAAATTTTGACCTGTGTGGGTACTGAGTGGAGACAAGCTATCTGACTCAGTTGATCTGGGCCTAGTTAGTTCTTTGAGGAGCTGTTCAGGGCTGAGCCCAGGCAGAGGATTGCTGGTACCTACAAGGAGCTCTCTCATGAGTGGGGAAAAACGTTAGGTAGAGGCAAACCGTGAAGGCTCTCCCAACTCAGGGGCTGGACTTTATGAGATTGGGCCACAGCTCTTTAGTTACCATCCTTTGGTCTTCGTTCTTTTATGTTTCTTCACCTCCATTTTCCCGTCTGTAAAGTAGCGTAAGAAGAGATGTAAGTCTATAGCACACTTGAAGTGCCTTTCCATTTGCTATAGAGATTTCTGGTTGATATATAAATATCTGCCCTAGAATGCAACTCGTAAAGGAAAGGTTAAATCAGAAGGTGTGATGACCGTGTGGTGTTTTGAGGTTTGGAGAAGGAAGTTGTTACACAGTGGAAAGAGGAGCTAGGCATGTTGTTTGGAAACAGCGGAAGACACTTGGGTAACTTAGAAGAGAGAAGAGGGGTCCTCGTGGGGAGCAGTCCCCAAACTCAATGCTGAAGATAATAGTTCATTCTCAGCTCACAAATCTGGGAGATTAATGAACCAAACTGGGAGTTCTTGGGCTGTTGCAGTGGGACTGTAACTGGATCTAGACGCCCCCTGAAGATGTCTTCTGTCATATTTTGGTTCCTAAGATGGAGTCTAGTTAAGCATCTCTGTCTGCATAGGGCCTCTTAAGAGGACTGGCTCTCAGAAATGTAGATCCTATGCGGTCAGAATTATTTTCCCAGTGACTGCCCTTAGATTAAGACAGAAAATGTAAAGTGTGCCTCCTATAAAGCCTGGACTTCGGACCTAGCCCACTGAGGCCCCAGCATTCTCCGTCAGCTAGAGATGGCATAAATATGCTCAAATTCAAACTCAGGCTTTGACAGAACAGTGGTCAAAGGACGCACAGGGTTTTAATAGGTTCAAAGATTGTTAAAAGGTACAGTTCTGGAGGGAAAGGAAGTGCTTGTACAACAGTCTGTCACACATCAGTTAGTCAAATTAGTACTTTATCTGAATCTATTTAGATTTTTCTGTTAGAATTATTTTATGTATATGAGTGTTTGCCTGCACGTATGCATGTGCACATGTGTAAGGCTGGTGCCTGAGGAGGTCAAAAAAGGGCGTCAGACCCACTAGACAGTTTTGTGAACAAAATCTCCCCTGTGTTTGGAACTACGGTGTTAAATGGAAGGATCCCTATGGGTCAGTCTCCAACAGAAAAATGGAGTAAGTGCACAGGAGGATAAACATGTTGCTTTCTTCACCGTTAAAAGAATCAGTCATGTCAGCTGGGCCTGGTGGAACATTCCTCTAATCACAGTACTTGGAGGCAGAGACAGATGCATCTCTGTGAGTTCAAGACCAGCCTGGTCTACGTAGTGAGTTCCAACCTAGTAAAAGATGCATAGAGAGACCCTGTCTCAAAAAAAAAAATGTCATGTGCCTCAAAATTGTTTAATTCTTTATAATCATTTTCAAAAGCTTAGGACTGACTTTATTACTACAGAGCACTTACATGTAACCTAACTGTTATGTGCAAGGCAAAAATCCTAAATGGCTTATAAATAGTAAGTTGCTTTCTCTTCATCACTGCAGAGGAGATGTGCACTGTTGTCATTGTTCCCAGGTTCTTTAATGGACAAAACAAAACCACAGTTAGAAACACAGCTAACAAGTGACGGAGCTGGGATTCAAACCCATGCAGGTCAGTCCAGTATTTGTACTCTAGAACACAGCATAAAGCTCTAGTTTTGTTTTTCCATGACATCACTATGTTAGCCTCAGTTTTAGCTCCTGAATGTTGTTACTTTACATTTTGTGTTGTTCTAATAGAGGTCTCTGTTGGCAGAGATCCGTACTTATTCTTATGTGTGTCTGCACAGCACTGTACTTAGTACATGTAAGGTACTGAGTAAATGGTCTTGCCTGCACTCAGTAGTGAGATATGTAAACAGTGTTTAAGCACTCTGACCTATTTGCAACAAGTCTGTAGTAACAGTAATATTCCATTTTTTAAGGGGGTCGAGGGGCCTGCAGTTAGAGTCTCACATAACTCACGCTGGTCTAGAATTTGCTATGCAGTTTTGGGTGACTTTGAACCTATAACCCTCTCATCTCCACCTGACAAACGTTGAGATTACAGACGTGTGCTACACGCATACCAGGCAAGGACTCTCCCCGTACAACTGCATCTCTAGTCCCTTCACTCAATCAAACTTCAGTGTATTCTCCTCTGCATCTCCTTGTGCCTTCTCATGGATATCTAAGCATTTATATTGTGTTGTTCTCCAGGATGTGTGAAGTATAGAAAATTAAATCTTAGGACAAGATTAGTTGCCAGAGATTGTTCAAAAAGTAATAAATCAGAAGGTAATATGACATTCCTGAACCAAACAGTTCATATAATAGTGACAATTAGGGGAAAAAAAATGGTGTCTTATACGCTAATGATTTGTGTGCTTTCTGGAGATCATGGCTAATAATGTGTAGAAACCATAAAATATGAAGCTATAATCTGTTTAAAGGTGATGTTGGCAAATGTCTATGTTACAGTTACTGAACATGTATCATCACTTATCAAATTATCCTAGATATTTAAAATATATAGAAAAATATACAGAATTCAATAAGTGTTCATTTTCTTTATTTACTTCAGGAATTAGCACCATCTATATTGCTTACAAATTTTATGATACAAAAAGCCATAGTTTAATCACAGAACTACATGTATCCAATTTATATAGATATTGGGAGGGGGCTTTTGAGATAAGATTTTACTCTGTGGTCAAGGGTAGCCTTGAACTTGTGATCATCCTTTTTTGCCTCAGCGTCCTAAGTTCTGGAATTACTGACTGAAGCTGTCATGCCATGCTTTGTATATTTAGATTTAAGCAAGCCTCTTGACAAGTAGAAAAGCTTTTTAAAAATGTTTAGTGGAAATATTGGAGATAGATATGGGAGTGGTTTACATCAAATATATCAAAAAATATTGCATAAAATTCTCAAAGAATTAATAAAATGTCATATTGAAAAGTCTCCTAGGTGAAAGACAATTTGTGAGAAAGTGGAAACGATAATCCCAGTTTCCTAAAATGATTAGAAAAGTTAAAATATTTATTGAAAACAAGACATACAAACATGTGTAAATTGTATATATAAATTGTGTATGCATGTGTAGATAGATAGATAGATAGATAGATAGATAGATAGACAGACATATAGTCAAATAGATAAATAGTCAGAGAGAGATTTAAAATACAGTATTTAAAAATATTCCTCTGATCATTCTTAATCTCAATGCTCTGTTTTAAATCTTTTCTGAAATGAACTTATTTAAAAGTATGGCTCATTTTGTACTTCAGAGATCATGTCTATCTCTGTGTATATTTAGTTTTCTTTTTCTACAAAAATAAAACAAATATTATTTTTACAAAACTTTAAGAGACTGAGAAAATAAACATAAAAGGAAGACAACTTCACTATTGTTTTAATAGAAGCATGTTTTTCCTATTAGATTTTTGGGATGGATTAAAGATGAACAAAACACAAGCCAGAAATACAGTTGGAGCAGCACAGGCTTGGAGATCTAATAAAACTACTTCAGGCTGATGATTTCTGAACTGGGTGTGACTGGTCACTTGATTTGATAGCTGTCTGCAGTGGGCTAGGAGAAGGTCTATCATTTGGGACGGGATTTCAGTGCAACACATAGTATATTACAGCTAAATGGTATTATAGTCTCATCTTTCCTTTAGCGAAGAAGAACCCTACCCATACCAGAAATCTTGGCCACACCCAAGGCAGCTCAGATAGTGCTGATGAAAATTAGGTGACTACTACCCAGGGACAGGGAGGCATCCTCAGACGACCAGAAGTTATAGGTTATAGTGAGAAGCAAGTCAAGTAAAGTCACACGTAACCACTGACATGATACGCAAAAATGAGCATACTTTTTCAAATCTCCAATAACTAACTTCCCTGCTACCCACTTCTGAGATTTCTTTAGTGTTCCAGTTCCAGGTTTGAGGCAATTATGTGGCCATGCAAAGGGCAGAATTTCACTGTGAGTGCTTTGTATTTACTTTTATTGAGTTTCCCAAAATTGCCAGTCTTATGAGAGAAATTATTTACAGAACAACAAACTGGAAAGACAAGAAAGACCACGTCAGTCTCTTCCTTGGGTGCACATTTTAAAAAGAGTGACTCGGGGCAGTTCCTGAGTTCACAGTTATTTGAGATCTAGTGCAATCAAAGTACAATATAAAGTACCAAATTCCTAAAATAGTCTTTTGATTCACATTCATATAATAAAGCAATGGCTGTAAAACTATGAAGAGAGCAAGGTGGCATTTATGTGTACAAGAGAAATAGATTTACAGACACCCCATGCCATCATTTTAATGATACTTGTAGTATTAGCTCAATTTTTAAAAAAATGTTTCATCATGAGATTTCAATGACCATTGCTATTAAAAAGCATGACTGCAGTTTCTTTGATGAGCAGTTGGATAAACTGAAGTCTCTAGAGTTAGCACGACTCTCTCAAGGGCACACAGTTAGTTGCCAAGCAGACAGAATTGCCAGGCAACTGAATACTAGTCTGTAACTTCCTCCTACACCACCATGCTTTGCTCATTCTCATTCTCAAGAAATGATGTACTTAAGAGTCGGGCAAAAGAAGCAGACTAGAACTCGATGATCATAAGGACCATGCTAGGGACGGAAGTAACTTTTCTTTGCTCTAATAGTCAGTGAGCCTCAGATTTCGGAGAAGACAGACTTACGAGACCCCTTCCAGAGTGGAGGGGTTTACAACTATTTACAACGCATTATTGAGGACACTGCCTGACGCCAAGTTGCTTTGCCAAAAGGCCATGTTGTCACACTGCATGAAGCCCAAAGGTTGTTTTGGAAGTCATTTCTGCTTGCTGGATTTCAGGATATGAGACAGCATGTGTAAGGGAAGTAAAATGAGAGAGGTTTGTATCACTGTGTCAAAAATATAGTAAAGGCTTGTTTATTCAAATCACTCCTGACTCTCGATCCCTAAACTCATTTCTCTTATTTTAGAACAAAAGATTGAAACATCTTTCAACCCAGTGCCAAAATATGACATGAAATATAAGCATAAACGCAATAACCGCAGAAGAAAACAGATCACCCAGGTGTGCTGCAACTAGGCTTTGAGCTGACATTATTACAGACAAGTAAACATAAAGGATTTGGTTGCTATCTGCATAAAATGGTTCACAAGAAGCCCATCCTGATGCATTGGAGGATTTTGACCTTCTAAGAGCTGCAATAGTACCATCAGGACACACTAACCCATTGCAGTCTCAAAACCTTAGCATTTTGTGGCCCTGAAGTGAGTCTCAGGGACCCAGTGTGTTTACAGCCTGCTGTGTTTACAGCCCTCTGTGTTAACTTAGTGTTACAGTACACCTTGCCACCATTGACATTGGCACATACTGTTCCTGCCTGAGGCAATAGATGTCTAATTTGATCAATTTCAGACCCTATAATTTGAATTCAAGCCAAACCACAATCAAATCATAAAATTTCTAAAGCTACCACCATCTTGGAAATGCCATATGCGAGCAATGAAGCAAGAAACAGCTATACGAGGGGTAAACACAGTTCATTTTAATGAATTTTCCATCTGATCCTACAGCGAGGCTACCAACTCCATTAGCTGCAATTTACACATCTTGATGAACCTTTTCTTACTTTGCCTGCTGGAGAAAAAATATTTTTATCTCCATGCACCATGCATACCCAACTATCCTAAACATCGAGTTTCAAAGTGCAGCAGACAGTTGTTTGGTGGCCCCAAGAAAGTATCTGAAATCTGAATACAAAGCACATAAAGCAAGTCGAGAGAAAGGAGCACTTTCATACGTGCAGAAAGCGAGCCTGTTAGGAGCACGGGCTGCTTTGGCAGGTCTTGTCAGGCCTCCTTGTGTCTGAGGGATTGTATGCTCCATTCTAAATCCTTTTGGAAATTGCCAGTTTGATAGAATAACATTGCAGGAAACCACTCAAATTGAACATGTTTGTTGTTTTATGTTCTGCCAGGCAAATGTCAGAACAATGCCAGGAGACCAGAGTAATTTAGAATTAGAGCTAGCAGGAGGGGCCGGGGGGAGGAGTGGAAACCAGAAGGGAAAAAGACAATGAGAACAGGAGGCAAAGTTGCCGTAATGGGGAGTTTTATAGTAGAAAACCAACTCTTGATTTTAAGAATTAAAAGCAAAATAGGTTGTGTCTTCTGTGTAGTTTTGTGGTCAGTAGCATGGCATCTAATGTGAGAACAGTGTTGTAGAATTTAATTATTGTGGTCAAAACTTTTCTGGTAAATCTCCATCTATTGGCCAATGATGTTGGAACCAATGAATATTAAATAGATGGTTCTGTTGGAGAATGCCTCGTTATTACGGTTTTATGATCTTCTTTGTCTTGAATATTAATCTTTTATTATTGAGATTTTTTTCTCTTTACAGTTTTTGGTTTTCTACAATCATTTCAATTACCCAGAACAATTTGCTCTAATTGTTTCTTCACTTTCATGTAGAAAGACATGGGGAGACATAGCCATTCACTCTAGTTTTTCTTGGTCTGACAGTATAGTAGAACCTATCAGTTGGAACATCAAATAGTCCTGCAGGAATTTATCCTTCCAGAGAAGATCCACATTAAAGAAAGCCGCATGAATGACCACACCAACTTTGCCTTTCCGTTGTTTAGTTTTGTTTTAGTGAGTGCTCATAAAATAGGAAAGGGAAAGTGATGGATGCTAGCTACACTAGTTTGCAAGACTTCCTCAATGCACTTCTAGGAACCATATTGGTTAAACCTCAGCTTGTTATGAAGCATGATGGCTTTGCTACACAAGACAGATGTTTGCTACTTTCCTGCCATCATTCCTCAGGATAGAAGTATCAAATTGTACATCTTTGGAATGCACTGTATGATTCTGTTTTGTTCTAATTGCTGCTGTTGAGTTGACATGAACTCTGGAAAAACTCACCAAATTTGAGCTTTTACTTGGGATTAGTACAGAATTTCCAGTAATTTCTGAATGATCTAACATACACTTTTGCCATTTTGTACTGCATATTTATACAAGGTATTTTCAGCATTGATGATTATAAAATCAAAATATCAATGTCCAGTGTCTAGTATAAAACATTCAGCCATCAAAACATCTAATTATTTATATAAAAGGAAAGAAGCACATTTTTCTCAGTCATACGAGGCTTGTGTTTATCTTTAATGAATTGTAAAAATTATATGTGTACTAAAGAGTTGTCTTAAAGTAAATTTGTTATGATTAATAAATGCCTATGTTGTATATTTCATGCCTGGAGTTCATGTGCCTTTATTTTATGGAAAAGGCTCATGATTTGTAAAAGTTTAAGAAGTCCTGCCTTAATCATTGGAAATATCTTTTCCAGCTTTCTGAAATTTAGAAATCTAAGATCAAGATATCACCAGAGTTGGCTATTCCCAGTCCTCCCTCTGGGTCCTCAAGTCCCCCTCTTTTCTTTGCATTGCCATGTGATCTTCCATTTATGGCCATCTGTGATCTGATCTATGTTTCCTGCTCGGGTCATAGTAGATTAAGATCTACCACGGTGATCTCAATTTTAATTTTTTCTTTGATCCCTCAATCTATGAACACTTTCTGAAGTACTAGAAATTAGAACTTCACACTCGCATTCTGCGATATCAAAAATTGGAACCTAGGGATGCATTTTCATTGAGCACATTTCAACCTGCGACATCAGCCAAAATCTCAAGATTAATCTCCTTCACAGATTTTTATAACCTCATCAAAGGGCATGAAATAAGGCATGACTGAAATCTACCATTTACTTTCTGGTGCTAGAAGCAAATATCTTAGGTCTCGATGGGAAACACAATTCTTGGTTCACATATCCAAATGCATACTTGTTCATACCTGTCCTTCATACGTAAGCAGGCCTTAAGTAGCTTCTTAGTGAATGTCATAATATGTTGACACCATGAATGATGTCATGTCATCTCCAACATTTGAGAAATGGTAGTGCCACACCAAAATAATTTTCTTTGGTTTCTTTGGTTCTTCATTCATCATAATAGATTTAGATGATATATCAGATCTCTTTAAGTTAGTGCTGCAGAGGCATTTACCAGCTACCTACCTACATGAGATCTTAGTACCATTGCCATTGGCTTTTTTACAGAGAAACTCTGTTTCTTAGGGACTATCAAAAGAATAATACTTTGTCATTTTTTTTCACTCTGTTTCTCTGTACCTTGGAGTCCAAAGTTGAGCCCAAATAGCTCTGAACCTTTGGCATGAATAATACAATAATATGAACTCAGACATTCTGAACAATTCTTGGGGGTCTAGAACTGCCTTCTATGCTGCCATTGCATCTACACTGTTACCTAGAAGTTAACTTATCAGTGCCCAGTAGTTTACAACCATTTTCAGAAGAACACCACAATTGAATCTCAGGCCTTTAAGTATTTCACCTCTTTACAAACCTTACAGTGTTAAAGGTTTCGTAGGGAATAAATACAGCAGAAGAGTAAGGAAAAGAATGTATAAGCCGGAAGAGAAGGAGGAGACCTGTGAAATGCTGACTTCTGGACATGATGTGGCTTGTGCCCACATCAGTTCACAGCAGTCATGGTTAGCTGTACAAGACCTGCAAGGTACCATACCAGTCAAAATCCCAACATGAATTGGGGAGGAGCCCCCAAGGTCCCACCCTTGGCAAAGAGCTATTGACACTAGGTGTTTACTGAGGGAGGGAGAGTCAATCTCCCTTGGGTACAGGGCTGCTAGTGAGTTATCCGTATCTCAGTGGATGACCCCACACCCAAGGGCGTATAGGCAGCACTCACTGAACTCAGCAGGTTTTTATAACAAAAACAAAGAAGAAAATGACGGCCGTGACCTTGGGAGGGAAATGTGGTAAGGTTGGAGTTGGAATGATGGATGGACACAATATATTAGATGAATAAACAAAATGTTTAACAAATAAAGAAAATACTATGAAAATGTTGAGGATTTCTTCTGTACACTTCTTCCAGTGTTTCCTTTCCCTCTTACCTTACCTTCTGATATGGAACTACATTAAAGTATGTATAGATTTAGAATGCTAGAATTTAAGAGGATGACATACTAGGGTGAAGCTCTGCAATACTTTGCTTTTTCAGTAGAAGTGGGCTGACTGAAGTATACCAAAACACAGTGACAGTTCACCCTGCATGCCTACTGTCCTCGACTCGTTTTCTCTCTTTCCTTTTAAAGATCTTACAGTTGGAGAGTGGGGTTGGTCTCTCCATCTGTCTCCTTGACTTTTGTGTCATCTCTGATTCTCACAGACTCTGTGGGTGACTCAGATACCATTCAATGTTGTGGCTGGATTGAGTGACCTGTCTGTCTTGGTTATCCCACGAATTGTACTTTTCTGTTTATCTTTTGCTCCTCAATATTTTATCTTGCAATAATATTTTGATTTTTAGACGGTGATGAGCTTGCCTGAGTAACATGGTGGTGCTTATAAAGACAAATGAGGCACTGATGGCTCACGAAGGAAGAACTGGCCACCAACAGTTATGTTCGGTACTTAGGATGAATCATGGTGGTAGAGTTCTAATATTAGCTCAGGAATCACTCTACTTTGATAAACATTGTTTGAGACAGATGCTCCCAGGGTGAAGTTCATTCACAACAAATTATCTATCCCGTGAGTCTCTGCTGAAGTGTTTCCTTCTGATTCTCATTGGAAAGTTCCTTACTGTCTTTGGTCTTCCTTTGTCCTTTTGCTTTAAATTCTCAATGAGTACTAACACCTATTTGTCACAAACCAAGTGTGCTCTATAGCTGCCTATCTGGATATGCTTCCGTACATTCTAACAGCTATCACCACCAACATACACTACACAGTTCAGAATTACTTTTTATTCATTTTCTATTTGGTGATTTGTAGCTGCATTGTTTGGATTGATTGCTTGCCTGTTTCAGTTTTTTCTACTTCTGGTCTCTTTTTTCAAATAATTTTTTAAAAAAAATTCAAATAAGGCTATTGGCGCTTTCTTTAATGCATTTAGTTCATACAGTCAGTCAGTAATCTTGTATTTATTGCTAGAACCAAAATTATTATAATCTGAGGCTGACCCCCATATAAATACCATCATGCTAATCTCTTTGTGAAGACTATAAAGATTTCCCAGAGTGTCCCTGAATCCTTTCATGATAATCACAGTCTTCTTGTGATATCAGTTTGACTTGTTGTCTCTGAAGTCCATCTCTTCCTGATCATTCTGTTAGTGACAAAAAGGACTAACACAACTGGACTCTTGTTACCAAGCTTACTTAGTGTTTAATGGCACCCTGTGATGTCACCATAATTAATACAACTCTACTGCCGATTTCACATTGAAGATAGGAACTTTCACAAGCCTATCCTGATTGTGGCTTGAAGTTCTTGTCTACACCACTTCACTGCTTCCTAAGCAAGGCCTGGTCTTCGCTGTACAATATGTGCCAATCATCTCTCTGCTATGGGATCTAAGACAAAAAAGCTCTGGTGACCAGAAAGAAGAAAGTTATAGTCTTAGATGTATCTCCGAAGTCCTTTCAGCTCTTGTTTGAGTCTCCCCAGGATTATTGACCATTAAAACACTCCTGTGTTTAATTTACTTGTAACAATTGTTTTAAAAAACATACAAACATCTTAATGACTTAAAACAGCTACAAATATATGTTTTGGTTACGAAGGTCAGACAATCAAAACATGTCTTAGAGCCAAAAATTAAGGTTTCATTATTGTTCCTTCTGGAAACTCTAGCAAGAAGTCCATTTCTTTGCCTGCTCTGCTTTTGGAACCTTCCTACACTTCTTGAAAGGGACTCTCTTTATTCCTCTTCAAAATACCAATGGCTGAATGAATCCTTTTCCACATTTAATTAATCTCGAGCTACCTCTATTATCATATCTTCTCTGAACCTTCAACCTCTTTATTTAAAGACCTCTTGTAATTTCATAGGGACCATTTGACAATCTCCTGATGTTTATTAATGCCTTTAATTTCATCTGCAACTTTAACTCTCCCTTGCCACAAAATGAAATGTATTTACAGTTTCTGGGATTTGAATCACAGGCAACTTGGGTAGCTATACTCTCTTCCACAGTAACAGATGCTTTACTGACCGGGGTCGTTATTGTTCTTAAATAATGTAAGAATGTAATTATTCATCATTAGTATGTTTACCAAGTTACAGATTATTCTCCTTAACTAACCTTGTATATGGAATTTCTCTAGCTCTGCCTACAATGGGCTACATTAAATTCATAGGATCTAGACTCACCTAAGCAACAAGCTGTTCTGATGTGTTTGAACAGTTACCTAGATGATTTAGGTGGGAAGCCCACCTTACATGCTAACAAGCTGTTGCATGGACTAGAGTCACGGGATGAATAATCAGGCTATGTCAGCTTTGCAGACAACACTCTGCTCCTGATTATAGCTGCCGCGTATCCATGTGGCCATGTGGCCATGCTTTCCCGCCATGACAGGCTTTCTCTTGAAACATAAGCCACAATATACCTTTCCTTCTTCAAGTTGCTCTGCTCAGGTATTCTGTGGCTGTTACTGCGGGCTTTTCTATTCACTCCTCAGTTCCCAAAATAATGACTCTGAGACTTAATTATATGTGAATAAATGTCTAGGCCATAAGCTTTGGCTTGTTCCCCAACTAGCTCATAACTTAATTAACCTATTTATTCTATTGTATGAGTGCTACATGGCTGGTTATCTCTTCTCAGCTTCATGCTTCTATCTCCTCCAAGTCCAGCGAAACTCTTCCTGAACTTGACTCTCTTTCAGAGTTCCTATCTCCTTACTGGAACGTCACCTACTAGTTCCTGTCTCAGCTCATTGCCTAATTGGCTTTTTAATGACAGGTAATGCTTCTATACAGTACACAGAGATTCTGTTTACATTTCCCCCTTTTAGTCCAATAAAAAGCTCTTTCTCTTTCAATAATAAGCTATAAACAATGATAGCAATTATGAAAGCTATCAGGTAAGATTATATTCACGACATCCAGTATATATATATGGCAGCCTTGGAAAAAGTATTCTACTACACATTCTATCTTTGTGAGTTTAGAGTTCTGTACTTAAATCAGTTTCTATCATAACTTGCATTACCAACCTAAAAACATCTTCTTAAACCTTAAAACATTTTCCTGAATCCTAAAAAAAACTTAAGCTTAGTTGTGAGACTAGCTAGTCTTCAACCCCATCAGAGCCCTGAGAAGGAATAAATATTACCTGAGTGTGCAGGAAGTGCAGGCAAACAGCTTCCAAAATGACAGAGATAGTTGGCTTCCTGGACAGTATCCCACATTTCTGAGTCATTTGAGCATCATCTCCAGCCTTCTGTCCTAGAATATCTGACAGACTATTCTGTAAAACAGGAAATATGAAGGACTGCTTACCTGTCTCGGCAAAGCTCAGTGGTCGACTTCCATGCATCTCATTTGTCCAGTTTGGAAAGCATGCTGTTATTAGCTGAGGCAAGGGCAGTTTCTTGTCCCGTGACTGGCTTGCCACGTATACAGCAAACTCCATAAGGAAGTTCTCTGATATTCATTATATTCTTTGAAGTAGAACGGTAGTGCTAGCAGGAGCAGACTAGTTTCGTTGTCTAAAAAAGGTCTTTTATTAAGAGAACATATTTAAATGCCATATTCTTTAGATACCTGAGGTTTTTGAAGATCTTCCACCTATCCATAGTAAATCTGAATTGTTTGCTTCTAGCTATTCATTGTCTGTTGAACCTAGGAAGCATATTTCTGTAATTAACTAAACTAATATCTAACATAACCGTAAGTTTGATTTTTCTGACTACTAACTTGCCTGTCTTAATTATCCTAAACAGTTCATAATAGCAGCTTTTAAAAGGACTAGAACTTCACATTGAAATTTTAATAATTACACAGATATAATACCTTAAAAGAGTTGATACATAATATGTTATAACTAAATGTAACCTTAATTTTTTACCACTATACAAAGATCTATACCAATGAAAACTTCTTGGCTAGGAGTAGTTCAATAGTTTAAAAGTAAATTCAATAATCTACTCTTTACTTCTACAATATTCCTATACCCCTCCCCCTTTTTCTTTTCAACTTCTGTCTCCTTTTCCCTTTAGCATAAGAAAGAACAAAAGAAAGAAAGAAATCCCTGAGTCTAACCTGCTATACTTTGTTTCCTCCCTGATCAAGACAGTTAGCAACTTGCAACCAACTTCTTTTGTTTACTTGCTTACTTACTTATTCACATTACATCCTGCTCAGTGCCCCCTCAAGGTGCCCCCTTTCACAGTCCTTTACCCCATGTCTTCCTCCCCTTCTTCTCTGAGCAGGTGGGGGCCCCTCTGGGTATCACCACCACCACCACCACCACCACCACCCCCGCCCACTCTGGCATACCAAGTCTACAAGGCTAGGCACACTCTCTCCTACTGAGGCCAGACAAGTCAGCCCAGCTAGAACATAACCCCGTATACTGGCATCAGCCTTTGGGACAGCCACCCCTCTCCAGCTGTTCGGGATCTACATGATGACCATCCATCACATGTGAGCAGGGAGGTGTAGGTCCAGTCAGTGTATGTTCTTTGGTTAGTGGTTCGGTCTTACTGTTTCTCTCTCTCTCTCTCTCTCTCTCTCTCTCTCTCTCTCTCTCTCTCTCTCTCTCTCTCTCTCTCTCTCTCAAATTCAGTCTCCCACCTGCTAGGAAATTCCTCTGGGAAGTGTTTCTTTCCTGCCTTCCTCCAATGTTTGTTTTTCAGGCTCGATATTTGGATTTGAAGAGCACATATGCTGAGTGCCATTTAACCTTGGCCTTTTCCACCCATATCCCAGTTTCTGAAATAATGACTCTGAGACTTAATTATATATGAATAAATGCCTAGGCCATAAGCTTTGGCTTATTCGCCAACCAGCTTGTAACTTAATTAATCAGTTTATTCTATTTTATGAGTGCCACACGGCTGGTTACTTCTTCTCAGCCTCATGCGTCTATCTCCTCGGAGTTTAGGGTGAATCTCTTCCCGGGCGTGACTCTAGTCCAGAGATCGTCACATAGAACTCCCACATCCTATTTCCTGCCTCAGCTCATTGGCCAATACAGTACATACAGATTTTCTCTACAGTAGCAGCAATGAGGAAAGTAACTAATACGAGATAATAAAATGCAGGGACTATCATCAGGTCTTCACGCCCCCTCTCCGCTCCACCCCCACCCCCACCCCGTCTCACGTTTTAGTTTTCATCCATCATGTGTGGGCAGCTATTTAGGCAAAGGTACATACATATATTCTGTAAAATCATAATACAAAAAGTTCATGTAAAAGTCTTAGGGAAAGAAACGTGTCTGTTAGAAATAAAAATTTCTGAGTCGTGTCATTCCAAACAACATTCCTAATTTTCATTAGTAAACTGAGCAAGTAGCGGTTCTACTTACTGTATCTTTGCTTTAATACCTTACGTCCAGCTCTTCCGGTAGATGTGAGAGGTGTTTGTGCATACAGTATCCCAAAATGCACACTCTCATCGTTACTTTCTTTGTAACAGAGCAATGGAAACTCTGTTCCAATGCCAGTTTTGTTTCTATTTAGATGTTAGAATGCAGCTTACAACACAGGAATGATGGTATCTCTCACTGTGAGGTGTCTCACTGAGTCCTGGTTAGCAAGCTAATCTTACTGTGCAAAGTTTTGACACCTATATGTAAACAGATTTTCCAAGTCCTTCTAGATCGTCAAGTATTTGCCTTGGTTGTCCCTGTTCAGAGTTCAGGCACTGAAACTGCCATCTGTTCTTCTATTCTTTTCATCTTAAATATCCAGAAAGAATTTGACAAGTAGTTAACATAATTTCTACCCCTCGTCTCCTACAAGTCGCTGTCTAAAGTCCTCGGAGACCCACCTGAGCTCTGTCTAGCCCTACAGTGTTTCTTTCCAATTCTTTCCTTTAGTCGCACAAATCCATTTGTTCATTTACGAGACTTTCCTCCTCTATCCCTTGCCCACACAATCATCCTTTGTCCTATTAAAGACAATGTCAGGGGCTCCTTTCCATGAGACCAAGAATACATTTGATTTATCATTTGCCTTTTTCTTTCTTCCTCCCACATATTATGAATTATGAAGAACAGTTTATCATAATCATCTAAAATTACACATCCCACAGGGGCAAAAACCTGTACCCTCCTTACATCCTATAACCTTCCAACAACTGTGTATAGAAAATGTTGAAGGGCTTAATTAACAAATGAATCAAGGCACTACCATTTCTTTCTTAAATGTCACATATTTTTACAGAGCTAAAAATATTTTCTCCGTGGTCTTGGCATTTTGCATGTGGCAAGGCATCTGCTCTGAAAGCAACAATAGAATTATAACAGACCTCTCAACTGCTATTTTGAGTAAACTATTTTGTCATTTTAAATTCTTTTGTTAAAATGCAAAAGAGGATAATTATTTTCCCCTAATGCTATTGTGAATAGACATGCACTGTGGTTGTAATAGAAAAAAATGATCTTTGAACTGTCTTAGGAGGTTGACACAGAGTCAGTTTAGGAATGTGAAGAGAGGCAGATTGGTAGTGTTGCCGAGCGGTCTACGGTGTTGGATGTTGGAATATGTGAGCTCTCTGGGGGAATCACTCTATATTTTCTCATCCAAGTAACTTAAACATTGATATACTGACCATAATGCCCTGCAGACAGACAAACATACAAGCAGTCCCTTCCCAATTTAAATCAGTCCTGGGCAATGTAAGACTGTCTGAATAACAAATTCCCTAAGCTGCCACTGGAACGTCTGGCTCAATAAATTCAGACCTGGAAATAGTGACATTTGCCCAGAGTATGTGCATGCAAACCCAAGATCTCTAAGTGTTTTAACATCCTGATTTGCAGATCATCAAATTACATGAAGTCTAAACAACTTGAAAGTGACGGCCATCATCTGCCTGTGGTGTCCAGTAGCAAACGGCCACATGGCTTTTCCTCCTGTAGAACCGAGGAGTCAGTGAGTAATTAGTAGGCCCTGTGTCAGGCTACAGTAGCAGCATACAAATGGTCTCAGAATTATGACAAAGATAAGAAAATTACAGACAAAATTGTTCTAGGCAAGTAATTACATACATGACGGTAGTGACAGGGAGTAGTCAACTTTGTGCCTAACCCATAGGCTACATCAATGTCTCTGTGGTTTCTAACATAAGTTCTCAGTTTCTAATTTATAGTTTTTCATGGCTAGGCCTGGCAGTACACTCCTGTAATTCCAACATTAAGAAGACAAAGGCTGAAGAGTAAGTCAGGATACAGCCTGGTCTTCAAAATAGAAATAGCCTCAAAAATGACATTTAACAACTCATACAAACTCAATCTCACTTTTAAGTTACAGAACTAAAAGTTTGAGTGAACAATTTTCAAAATTACCAATTCCTATCTCTGACTTGTGCCTAACTTGTACGTACATATCATGTATCACACTTTCTTCATTCATCTGGGATGAGCACGTAGAGTATTTTGATATCTTGATTATGGTAAATTGTGCAGTGGCAAACATAAGGGGGAAGAGGTTTCTTAGATGTGAATGTGTGTGTGTCTGGGGCGTTGTTAGCTCACAAGTTTGCATGGGTGTGCTCAACTTTGTGGACTTGTACCTAACATAGAGATGCCTTTCCTTAATCAACTCCTTCTCTTGTGTTTTAAGGCAATGTCTCTCAATGAATCTGAGGTTTTGACTAGCCTGGCTGGCTAGTAAGCCCCTAGATCTGCCTGTATCCTTGCTCCAAAACTAAGGGTACAGACATCACGTGCTGTGCTCAACTTTATGTGGATACTGGGGTCTCAAACTCTGGTCTCCATGCTTATAGGCCAGACAACTTACTGTAAGCTGTCTCCTCTGCTGAGATACCAATTCTTTTTTTTGTTGTTTTGTTTTGGGGAGTTTTGTTTTTGTGTTGTTATTGTTGTTGTTGTTTTGATTTTTTCTCAGATTTATTCCAAGAGTAGATTGAGGATCATATAGAATTTCCTTTATAATTTTTTGAGAAATGTTCATACCGTTTTCCACAATGGCCATACCAATTTACATTTTCATCAACACTGTGCAAGGAGTTCTAGGTGTTTGTTTTTGTTTGTTTGTTTGTTTTTTCCTACTCTGATAGACGAGCATTAACTTGAAACAGCCATCTTAAAGAGCGTGAACGTTACCTCCTACAGATTAAGTACACTTCCCTGCTGAAGAGTGACACCAGGTATGTCTGATAGCACTTGGCCACTTGTACATCTACTTTGGAAAAGTAACTGAAGTCATTTCTATACTTTAAAAATCAGATTATATAATTTTAAGTGTATCTAATCATTCAAATAATTGCTCTCCTGGATTTCTACAACAAAGCTACTGTTTATGCATTTGTTCAAACCTTAGAGTGTCTCTCTTTCCTTAGCAATAATATACCCAGTCTATCTGCAGGTAACACCACTTGTGTATGCTTTACATTTACAGTTCTTTATCCTTTATTGTATCTTTGCTGTCTACACCGCGATCTACAGTACTCTCTCTTCTCCTTCACTCAAATCATCCTTTCCCAAATGTTCACTCCTCCTCAGAGATGCCATGTCGACTGCTCTTTGTCAACTTTCATCTTTATCTAGTCCTTTAGATGTGTTACTTTCTCTCAATGACATACATCATTCTAAGGCATCTCTTACTTTCCATCTTTTGCCTGCTTCTAACACATCATCTTCTTAGCTCCTCAAGAGAACTTCAAAAACAATATGGAAGTTGATTAAAAGATCTTGGGAACCCGTTTCGGATCTTCATTCTCTGTATTTAAGAACCACATTCTAAAACAACTACATGTATGCCTTTTATTGAAATATTGGTGACTATGTAGTAGTGATGCCATTTGACAAGCAAGAAAACCAAGAAGTAGAGGAGATTTGCAAAGACGTATTGCTAGTTGCACAGCTGATAACTGATTTCTGAACTCATTATTACTCTTATTAAATCACATGTCAACTATATTTTGATGACTATAGTCATGAGAGTCAAGATTGTTTTGGGGACATCTTCCAAAGAGATGAAAATAAACTTGATTTTACTGGGTGCAACAAAATTAATCAAGGTAATATGCATGCTGCGCATAGCATGTGATTGCCTTCCTATAAATACAATAGATACAATGTTTCCTTGAGATTCATGCTATTAGATACAGAATATGTAATTATTTCAAAGTAAGATGATTTAACATAAAAAAGTCAGTAGCAACTTATGACCAAAACTGGATTTGTGGTAAAGTTTAGTCTATGTAGATGCAAATACAACAAAGCAATAGAAATATAATTATCATTTTTTTCAGCGATTCAGCATACGAGGCATACCTATAGAAGCATTTTGGCCTTACAATGGCCACTGGTGTCTTGTAGGTGCAATACTGGCCTGAATTCTACAGCTGAATGGGAAGCACCAACCTCGAAGTCGTTTCTTCTCAGAACATGTGCTAATCCAATAAAGTGAAGAGAAGCCTGCTCTCCATTGGTAGCTTTATAGAAAGCATTGAGCATACATGCAGAAATATTCTGTCAAAACGAAGCACCCACTTGGGACACGTGTAGCTTCTGTCTTCCTTCTTCAAAGCCTGAGGGACACTAATCTTTTCTCCATCGCTTAGATTTATCAGCTCAAGAATAACATGATAGAAAATATTTTGATTTGGATCTGCTCTTTTTATTTCAACAACTTGAGCTCCACGCATGAGCAGTTTGTTCTCTGTTACAGCTGAATAGTGTTTTACAGTATGGGTTACAAAGGTATGTTCATCCTTTTCTTGTGAAGAGCATTTGGAATAAGCTATCTTAGACTGGGGGCTCTGAGAAAATCATTATGAACATTATCTACAAGCTTTTGGTTGAGCATAAATTTTTATATCTGGAATAAAAATCGAGAAGCGTGATTGCTGGGTCATGTGCTTGAAACGCATGTTTGGTTTCTCAGACACTGCCAAACTTGTAGAATGGCTCTGCCACGTTACACTCTGAACAATAATTTATGAGGGATCTGTTTTTCTACATCCTTGCCAGCTCTGGTACTGTCAGTACTTTTTAAAAAACTATTCTCATAGGTGCATAGTGAAAAACAGATGGGTTGCTAGTGGTATTTTTGGAACTCTGTAGAAATACTACAATGAACTTTCTAAAGTGAACACAATACTTATACCATGAATAAGCATAGTGCTTTAATCATGAAGTAAAGGGACAGTGGATCAGAACTTTGCCCTCCATCTTTGTAAAAGTGAGCACAAAGTTGTGGAAACTTAAAACCCTTAGAAACCACAAAGCTTTATGTATTTGTAACAGACTTGGGATCTTTGCAGCCAGGTTCAGGGAAGGATGGCGACAAGGCCAGTTTTGGTTTGTTAGATACCAAGTGGCCTAATTCTCATTAGTCAGATAATAAAACATTCAGGAAAGTGGGGAAGGCTTGTTAAAGAATTCTTCATGCTTGAAAAAGAGAATAGTGATATAGAGGCATTCACATTGACCTAAAAAAAAGTTATTTAAAAATCAAAACCAAAAATACTTAATCAGACACTGCTGGGAAATGCCATCTAAGAAAACTGATTTTCCTACTAAGAAAATTTAAACTAGATTAAAAGTTAAAAGTTTTAGCCTTTAGTCTCTGTTGTTCAATTATACATCTCTATGTGTCTTGTTTCTTTTTCATCTATAAAACAAATTGATGGACAGGTCAGTAATTTCAAGCATCTCATCACACTCTACAGCACCTGCCTAGTAACATAGAGAAATCCTTCTAATTGTAAGAAATTAAAATTTCTTAGCTCCCAAGTACCATTCCTGGGAGTTCCAGCTCAGAGAAATCCTTCTAATTGTAAGAAATTAAAATTTCTTAGCTCCTAAGTGCCATTCCTGGGAGTTCCAGCTCTCTCTGAGAAGCTTTCAGGAATAGAGAAAGGATATTGAAGTCTTTAGAGCACTGGGGATGGTCTTCAGATTTAAAGAAAGGAGATAATTGTCCTTAAGAAGCTTGAAACTATTAGTGAGTGTACAGGGTTGCTTTTGGTGTCCATTCTTTCAGAGGCAGAAGACAGAAGATGGTAGAAAACTCAGGGATGTTGTATTTTATATATAAAGATTTGACTTTAGATACATAATTTAAGCTTTTTGTGCCTCAGTTTGCTTTTTTAAAAAATATCTGCCTGTTGTCAGGCTGGGGTGCCACACACCTAGTCCTATTGTAACTTGATAGGCCAATGTGGGTTGATATCCTTGAGGCCTCCCCTTCACTGAGGACAAAGGGAGGAGTGGGGAGGGAAGCGGAGAGGGAGAAGAAACTGTGATCTGGATGTAGAGCTGATTAATTTAATTAATGGAGAAAAAGAGATTCTGGGACACCCCAGTCAGAAGCCCAGTATCCAAGACAAGTGACTCCAGATACGGACAAGTATGTGGGGAAAGAGGAACTCTTATTTACTGCTGGTAGGAATGGAAACTCATTCAGCCACTGTGGAAATCAGTGCTGATGCTTCTCCAAGAGCAGAACAATGTAATGGCTACATGACCCTCCTACACCGTCTGGGATGTCCACCTGAACATGTTCACTCTTAGTTAACATGTCACAGAGATATTCACTCATTTATGTTTATTGCTTCATGGTTTATAATATCAACAAATGTCCATCAACAGATGAATAGACATAGAAAATGTAGCACAGATAGACAAGAAAATTTTGTTCACTCATTTAAAAAAAATAAAATAATAGCATTTTTAGGAAACTTGACAGAACTGGAAATAATTAGGTCAAGCAAAGACAAACCACTCTTGGGAGAACCTAGATTTAAAATTATGTATGTATATCTGTGTGTTTTTATGTATGTATGTATGTTTGTATGCATGTATGTTTATACATATGTATACATATATGTGTGTATGTTTGTATGTATACATGTTTGTATATATGTATGTATGTATGTTTGTATGTTTGTATGTATGTATGTTTATACGTATGTATACATATATGTTTGTATGTTTGTATGTATACATATTTGTATATATGTATGTATGTTTGCATATATGTTTGTATGTTTATATGTATGTATACATATATGTGTGTATGTTTGTATGTATACATATTTGTATATATGTATGTATGTTTGCATATATGTTTGTATGTTTATATGTATGTATACATATATGTGTGTATGTTTGTATGTATACATGTTTGTATATATATGTATGTATGTATGTATGCATGTACTTATTTCTGTATGTAGCTCACAGAAGTAGAAAGGGCTCCATGAGGAAGTAGGAAGACATCAAAAGAGAGGTGGGGAAAAGACAGCAATGGAATACATGTGACCTGTCAGCAGCAAAAGATGTTATCTGGGTAGGAAAGGGTTTCTATTCCTGTACAGAACATCATGATCAAGAAGCAAGTTGGGGAGGAAGGGGTTTATTCAGTTTATACTTCCACATTGCTGTTCGTCACCAAAGGAAGTCAGGACTGGAACTCACACAGGGCAGGAACTTGCAGGCAGGAGCTGATGTACAGGCCATGAGGGATGTTACTTACTGGCTTGCTTCTCCTGGCTTTCTCAGCTTGCTTTCTTATAGAACCCAGGACTACCAGCCCAGGGATGGTACCACCCACAATGGGCCCTCCCACTCTTGATCACTAATTGAGAAAATGCCTTACAGCTGGATTTCATGGAGACATTTCCTCAAGGGAGGCTCCTTTCTCTGTGATAATGCCAGCTTGTGTCAAGTTGACTCACAAAACTAGCCAGTACAACTGACCCCTAGTATAGGTTGAAAGATTGAATGCAATAATGATGTAAAAGCTACCAGAGTACTAAGAAAATAGAAGATAAATTCAAAAAAACCGCTTTCTCTGTGGAATCACCATGACAGCTGGGACGCTGTACACATACCCTGAAAACTGGAGGGCCTTCAAGGCCCTCATTGCTGCTCAGTGCAGCGGGCTCAGGTCCGTGTGCTCTCCGCAGCACCCTACTTACACTTTGGCCAAACCAAACGCACCCCTGAATTTCTCTGAAAATTTCCGGCCAGCAAGGTTCCAGCATTTGAGGGTGATGACGGATTCTGTGTGTTTGAAAGCAATGCCATCACCTATTATGTAAGCAATGAGGAGCTGCGGGGAAGAACGCCAGCGGCAGCAGCTAAGGTGGTGCAGTGGGTGAGCTTTGCTGACAGTGACATCGTTCCACCAGCTAGCATCTGGGTGCCCCCCACCTTGGGCATTATGCACCACAACAAACAGGCCTCTGAAAATGCAAAAGAGGAGGTGAAATGAATCCTGAGGCTGCTGGACTCTCACTTGAAGACACGGACTTTTCTGGTGTGTGAGCGAGTGACACTGGCTGATATCACAGTTGTCTGCACCCTATTGTGGCTCTATAAACAGGTCTTAGAGCCTTCTTTTCACCAGGCCTTCCCCAATACTAACCGATGGTTCCTTTCCTATATTAACCAGCCCCAGTACAGGGCAATCTTGGGGGAGGTGAAGCTGTCTGAGAAGATGGCGCTGTTTGATGCAAAGAAGTTTGCAGATAGCCAACCTAAAAAGGATACCCCACGGACAGAAAAGGGTTCACGAGAAGAGAAACAGAAGCCCCAGGATGAGCGGGAAGAGGAAAAAAAAGGCAGCTGCCCCAGCTCCTGAGGAAGAGATGGATGAGTTTGAGCGGCATTGGCTGCTGAGCCCAAGGCCAAGGACCCTTTCGCTCCCCTGCCCAGGAGTACCTTTGTGTTGGATGAGTTTATGTGTAAATACTCCACTGAGGACACTCTCGCTGTGGCACTGCCCTATTTTTGGGAGCACTTTGATAAAGACGGATGGTCCCTGTGGTATGCTTCCCTGAAGAGCTCACTCAGACCTTCGTGAGTTGCAACCTCATCATTGGAATGTTCCAGCAATTGGACAAACTGAGGAAGAATGCCTTTGCTAGTGCTACCTTCTTCGGAACCAACAATAAATGCTCCATTTCTGGCGTTTGGGTCTTCCGAGGCCAAGTGCTTGCTTTTCCGCTGAGTCCAGTTTGGCAGGTGGACTATGAGTCATATACACGGTGGAAACTGGATCCTGGTAGCGAAGAGACCCAGACCCTGGTTTGAGAGTACTTTTCCCGGGAGGGGGCCTTCTAGCACATGAGCAACGCCGTCAATCAAGGCAAGATCTTCAAGTGAACATGTCTTGCCAGTCGCCTAGCTGCCTGCACCTACCCTTCAAGGGAGATGGGGGGTCATTAAAGGAAGCTGAATATTGAAAAAAAATTAAAAAAAAAAAACATTTTCTTTAGCTTTTTTTCTAGAGCGTTAAGACTATACTCCCTAAAATTGCTCTGAAAGCTACAAAAAGGGACAATTCCTTATATAAAAGAGTCACCAAAATGTTTAAAGGACGTCATACCACATCTGAGCTTTGACAACAAGCTAGAAAATCCACATTCAAATGGAAATGTCTCATTTTCCTTTCCAGCTTATCACCTATTTGGAGACTTATAATCACTAAGGTACCACTATTTTGAGCGACCATGAAACAGGTGAAGCTTGGAGCATGCGCACATATGGTGCCCACTTTTGGGTTGCAGCTCTGGAAGACTCAAGGAGGCTTTTTCACGTTAATCATCTTCACAACAAAAAGGACGCTTTTGTGCTAGACTGAGAGTAAGATTTTGAAAGTGTTTATATGAAAATTATCTTCCGTATAATGCAGTGTTCTTAAGGAAGGCTGGCTACTTAACTACTTCTGATCACGGACTGTATTGGGATGGGATTGGAAATGAGTCCCAACCCACATGGAAGCCAATATCATGCCATCCTTAGGTTAGGTTCAGGAAAAAAAGAAGTTTGTGTGGTGTGGGACTGCGTAAGGGTATTCTGGTTCATGGTTGGGCATGGGCCTAGAACCTCAATACTCTACCTGAGAACTGGCAGGCCTTCTGCTGCCCCCCGCCCCCAGAACCCAGAGTCTTGACCCGAAGTCTCGTCTCCATAGACCTACATTGTTCAGTCATACATGTAGGCCATTACAGCCCCTCCCAAAGTGCACAGGTAGAGGATGTGACCATAGACCCAGGCTCTAAGGATTTATATACTAATGAAGGCCAGAGGACAAAGCAAATTAAGCTTGTTTCCCCAGAACCTCCCCCTTCCTCCCTCCCTATTTAACTCAAGACTGCCCTGAGTTTTACTGGGCGTACTTCCAGATCTATCCACCATCCGCCATGACAATAAACTCTTTTGGAACCAATGACTTCCTCGTGTCATTGGGGTCTCCGGCCTCTGGAACCCTAGACCTCCTCCTGATATGGGCCCTGCAGCGTGGAAAATCCACCGGGACCTCCTCCACTGTGGCCTATATTTTTCCCACAGTATGTGGGGTGGGGCGGGTTCATCATTAATTACTAAGGAATTTATATTTGGGATGAAGATCAAAGCACGTTATGAATGCGTAGTACTCTAAGTAGTAAAGGAAATACTGAACTGTAGCATCTAAGAGGACTGACATCTCTCTATTGGTGGTCACGTCACACTGTCTTGGATATATGTGGATTTGATTCACCAAAGTGATCACGTAAGATGCTCCTGCACGTTCTGGATTTGCCTTCAGAATCCTGTTGAAAGATTCGACTCAGAATCTAGCTCTGCTCTGACAAACTCACACAGGCCGAAGAGCAAATAAAATCCTTAGGAGGCCTGTCTGAAAAGGGTCCTTTGAAATTAATATTCAAGTTCCATGTATCCTAACCGAATATTAAAAAATTGTCTCAAGCAGTTTAATTTGGCATACCAATAGTTGAGCCTTTGTTTTTAGTGAAATTTAGTGAGCAGCGAAGATGAAATTTGAATCTATTAAAACAAAAATGTGTGTATGTATGGGTATGCTTACACACATTAGTTAGGAAGTATGGGGACATTTAATTAGTTTCTATCAGGCTTATTTACATAAACATTCTGTGGGGGGTTTAAATGAGAATGTTCCCCCATAGGCTCATTTATTTGAATGTCTGGTCACCAGGGAATAGAACTGTTTGAAAGGATTATAAGGATTAGGAGGTATGGCCTGTTGGAGAAGTGTATTATGGGGGGATGGGCTTCGATATCCCAAAAGCTCATGCTAGACTCAGTCTTGCTTTCTCTGCCTACGGATCAGGATATAGTTCCCAGCTACTGTTCCAGTGTCTTGCATGCCACCATGATTCCTGACTGAAGGATCATGACTTACTCTCTAAAACTGTAATCAAGCCTCTGATTGAATGCTTTCTTATGTTAGGATTGCCTTGGTCATGGTGTCTCTCCACAGCAGTAGAGCAGTGACAAAGACACATCCCAAGAATGTATCTGCCATATTGAACAAGGACTATGGTACACTGGATATTTATCGTTATCTGGGTGTTCATTGCCATTGGCATTAAAAGCCATAATTCTAATCAATTTCTCTGTACTGCTTTCTCGGAAGGAAACTAGAGTGAAGGACACATGAAACTCTGCTTAAGAAAAGCAGTGTTTGTTTCTGGTCTTTGTTTCTTCTTATCCACTTATCTATGCCTCATCTAGGGTTCCTCATAGCAGGAGTGTGAGCCAAGCTCAGTAATAAAGTGGTTATTTCAGAAAAAAATGCCCATACTTTTATTTTGATACTTAATATGATTTTGAAAAACAACTAAAGGAAGTTTGCATTGGTAGAGAGGGATCTGTTGCCTCAACTAGAGTGAAGCCTCCGGAGTACTTCCCTAGACCAAAGTCCTGTCTGGATTTTTATGTGTGGCATCTGGAAGTCTATAATGTGACTCTCTCGAGTTTCAGTTCCAGCCTCACCCATAAACTGCATCTTTTAAATGCTAAGCTAACTTCCTGTACACTTATCAGAACCAGTCAGAAAACAAAAGGGTACAGGCTTTTCCTATTATGTTCAACTGTGTTCATCCAAACGTTTGTTTTATCTATGACCATAGGACATTTCTCTTTCCATAAAATATGAGAGATGTAAATACATAAAACACTTTTATGTACAGTAAGATTAAAATCATACCAACTTAGGAAGGCCAATACTGTCTCTTTCCTTAAAGCAATGAATACACATTTTTTTTTCAAGGACAGCTAGGAATCATATTCATCCTACAACGTATTAGAATAATTTTGTCACCTAGTGTTAAATTTTGTTAAGCTGCAATTTATGTAGTTTTGAAAGCGTTCTTAAGAAATAGTTTTTTACCAGTTCTCAGTTTTAGAGTTATCAAGCAGATAATCAGAGGACACCTCTGTATGACTCTGTTTTGTGAGACATGTTGGTGAGTGGAGCCAGCACAGAGCATGCTCTCACTGTTGATGCTGTCCTTCATGGCCACCTATGCGCATATGGAGTTTATGAAACATGCTTCTAACTTTGTCTCCAAATCATCTCACACAACTTATTTTTTAAGCATTACATTATTTTTTTTTTAAACAGGGGAAAAGGTCTGATCCAATTTATAGCTCTTTTCCTTTTCATCCTTGGTCTTTTTCCATATTTGGTTCTTTCAGAGCTTATAACACATTTTTTCCTCTTTTTTAATCTGGGAAAATTTAGCATTGGCACACCATCTGTTCCATAGTGAAGTGCTTGGATTCAGCTCCCCAGATGGGTTGAATAAGAGAAAAAGGTTAAGTGATTTAACTTGAATTCATACAGTGAGTCATCTGCCCTCAGCCTGGGCATGACAAAGTAGAAGACTGTCAAGGATTTTTTCCTCACACGAATTTGGATCATGCAACCTTGAGCAGATCTTTCTCCAAACTGGACAGAGTGTCAACTACACTCTATGTTGTTGGGCAGTAGTTTGGATTTCAAATTTATTTCTTAAATACAACATGAAAAAAAAAACTTTTAAGAAGTAAACATGTCCGTTTGGCAAGAAAGGAAAACATTGTTTCAATAACACTGCTTTCGAGCTGGTATTTTTACCACTCTTTTTTTTTTCTCCCTTCCACCACATCTTTCAAGCTGGTCTCAGGCTGAGTCTGTAACAACACCCCGTTTCTTTCATCCCTGCTTATGAATACTCAGTTTCCTCATACAAACAAGGCTCTAAGGAAATACCAGCTCTCCAAAAAGTGCCTGAAATCCATGTTTCTAAAAGCTTCTCTAGTCCAAAGGTCAGTCAGTGCTTCAACTCAGTTCTCGGTTAGATATCAATATTTCCATTACAGGAGCCAGTTCAGAGAGCAGAAGATAACCCTGTGGCTTATTGTCTGTACTAGTAAGTTATTGGATACTGAATATGAAAAGTGAGTCACTAAGGTACTAAGATGAGGCTATAGAGAAGTTGAGATGGTTCTGGTTCTAATAGACGCCATGATAGAAGTATCCCACAGAAGACATAACTGAAATGAGCTGTCATCAATGAACCAAAGTCTATGACAATTTGTCTAGAATATCATATGCAGTGATTTTTCCTTTTTTTTCTAAACTGATTTATTCTTTTAACTATTAATTCAGTTATGCATTCTGGTATGGGATGAATATTTGTATCCCTCCAAAATTCAAATGTTGAAAAACATGTAACCCCATCCTCCCTGAATGTGATAGGTTAGAAGGTAAAACAAGAGCTTCAAGAGGTCATTAGGTTAAAAGGGTGGGGTTCCATGAATATGATTATTATCCTTGCAAAAACAGATGAGAATTTATTTCTCTTTCTGCTTTCGGAGTGAGGATACAACAAGAAGATGACAACCTGTAAACATCAAGAGTGTAGTCACCACACATTTATTCTGCGTCACCTTGATCTTGGATATCGTATCTTTAACATGGACAATATATGGAAAAGTACTCCGTCCTTAACATTGTCTGGAAAAAATATCTAAACCTCTCAGTAAACCATTGTTAGTTTGTTGTTAGTGCTATTTGATTAGTGGTTTGATGTAACCTGTTTGAAGCTATATCTATTTATTATAATTATCTATTTCTAAAGGAATTTTAAGATAAAAAAAGCTTTTATTTATAGGATTAATTCAAGTAACGTTTCGTTGTGATGAAATAACTTGGGTATAGAAGGATAGATAACTGTATAAAGATAATAAATGATAGCGGAGAGAAGTTGGGGAGGGAGAGATTCATAGCACTATACCTAGCCCATAATTTAGGGACTACCCTTTCATAAGTGAGTATTACTCTCATAAGAATATGCACAGTGGGGCCAGCAAGATGACAAGATAGCTCAGTGGGTAAAGGCACTTGCTGCCAAGCCTGATGGCCTGTATCCAACTTGATAGAAGGAGAAAGCCAACTCCCTCAAGTTTCCCTCTGACCTACACATGCTTACCCTTGCACATTCACGCCAACACACATATAAATAAGTAAATTCATCTTGGAACCCCTAAAGAAAGTCGTACAATAATTGCAACAATCTAGAAAATTATTTTGAATATTTACGTTCTATAAGACCAACAACATTTAAGGTCCTTTGTATTTCCAAACTTGGTTCTGTCGGCATGGGTTTTCAGACATTGCTACCTTCTCTCCTCTCCAGCATCATCTTTGCATCTTGATTGTTGGTTCAGTTTCTCTCTTCCCACTGAGACTACAGAATAAACCCACTTTCTTCTTACTGAGGATGCCTCTGCTGCTCCTAGGTTAGTCCCTGTAACACTGTGTAACACTTTGTAGAGTTGAATTACATTATGGGTTATTTTTCTCCATCTCAGGATCTTACAGATCGTAGGAGAGGCAACCTTAAAACAAAGCTTTAATCAAACCAGAATAAACAGAGTTTAGTACCAAATATAGAGACTGGATTGCACAGGGATTCACTAGGGGCGTGGTGCGTGTCCTGGCAGGTGCCTGGGGACCATCCAGTTGGTAAGGTGGGCAATGAACGCTAAGCTATAGGACCAGATTTGATTTTCAGTAACTAGAGGGAGGGAAGTCGTCTTATTCTCATCTTTATCTAGCCAAAGAGTCTCAAAATGTTGAATACATTTTTTTTTCAGTCACATACAATTCAGAAAGATGCCAGCATGGCCAGATGGATAGTTTTCAGATCCACACTTGGGAAACACATGGTGCTTCTCTGAGGCAATTGTGTACTGTTTCTTTTAAAATAGCAGAAAGCATATGGGAATAGGAATGGATCTGTCAGCTACTATCAAGAGAATGGTGAAGCTTTTAAAATAAATCAAATCAAACCTATAGGGTGACAAAATATCTTATCACATTTTGAAATTCTGAAGTTTTACATTTGTAGATATATTTACATTTTTTTATCTTTTTATTTTTTTTCGTTGCCTCACAGAAACCACAATCCCTGTTAGAGCTGTGATGTCTGAGGCAAAGAACGAGACAGGGTCAGTTCAGTAAGAAAGTCTGTAGCAATCACATAAATCAGCAGCTGAGTCCCACTCTATTCCATTACAGGGTTTTCCCCGCCCCCTAAGAAATGGGTATGTAGAACAGTTTTGATCCTTTCTCCCACAGCCTCTGCTTTCCTTTCTAAAGACAAACATACAAACAGAAACATGAGATTTGCACATGTGAAAAGCTTACTTCAGCTAAAGTAAACCAGGTATGACAGCTGCTGGTCCCCTGGTTACAACAGCTTAAAGCTGTTGAAAGCCTCTCTCCCTGCTTGCTCTTAGCTCCTTCAGCAAGATGGCGTCCGTCCCACCAACTTTAACCACACCGCTTTCATGAATGGATTTCCTAACCAGGTCAAATCTCCTTAATGCTAGACTTAGAACTTCAACCTACTCTTATGTTTTCTGTGGCAATCTAACTCTCCCCCAAATTGTTATTATGGGATTTGAAATGACTTAACTTCAAGGAAAATGATTTCATAGGGCAAAACCCAAGGAATTAAAGAAGCTTTAGATTGCAAGACTCTATTTTAGGAAAATATTTTTGTTCAAGGTGAATGACTTCCTTTGCCTTTTATCCACACAGGATCCTTGATCCCAGATAAAGCAAAAGCTCTGTTGGTGGCTTTGAAGCCACATGCTCTCCCTCCTGGGGCAAGACTCTATGTCATTCTTTTGGACTTCCACACACACAGAATTTGGTTTCCAAGATCTGTGCCCTGCTAGTGTGAGTTTGTTGGTGATAATTCTGGAAAACTGATATGAAGATCAGATTGTCATTCTCACTTATTTTAGAGGAGGTGTTATGGGCATTATAAGTTGTTGGAGTAAATACCATATTCTCAAAATGTTGAGGGAACTAGGATGATACAAATAGCAACAGAGGAAGGAATAAAATGATCAAACTAAATGCACATGTAAAGTGTTTTGTGACTTCAGAAGAACGGTGGGTAATCATAGATGTTCAGTGTTCATAGATACTTGACTGATTTTTTTTCTTATAATATTCCAAAACAATCCCTTGACACAGTAAGAAATGTTTTGATGTAAGTGTGCCAATCATACACCACAAGCACATGAAATTTTGTGGGTCTAAATGACACTAAATTATTCTCAACTCTTTCTTACATTTTATCATAACTGCAGGCTGAAGCACCGAGAAATTTCAAGATCACATGTGCTTTATTTTTATGGTTCTTAAAATGAAACTGCATGCAATTCAGATCCTAATTCTGTGTTGTTTAAAGTCCAATAAAAGCTACTTTTAATTAATTTTTGGTATCTGTTTTAATTTTAGAGGCACAGTGTTCCCAAGACAGAAATAAAATTCCATTCATATCTTCAAATTACTATTCTAAATTAAATCAAGAGCAAAAAGCTCAAGATTTGGAATAAGGAGCAGTTAATGTTTAGCCCTAAGGGGAGTATTGGTAGCACTCTTCTGGGGTTCAGTGACATGTGGGAAATGGGACAGAAGCATGTAACAGCCTGGAAACATGGAGAAAGGCTATGAGGTGCTGTATCCTGAGCTTAGCATAGCCAATACAGTCATAAGCTCACAGCCACTGTTGCTGCCTGCAGAGGGTCTATGTAAGCCTCTCACCAGTCAGTCATGGATGGGAAGAGATTCCTGGGGTCATATTACTCTTTCTTGAAATTTAGGTTTGACTATAATGGTGTCACCATCCATCTATAGGTTTAAATCTCTTCCCAAGACAGAAGTAGGAAATTGATTCTCTTTGTATTTAAAAGCAATGGCCTCTAGGTAGCAAAAATAATGTTTCCATTAACAGTTACAGAGATAGAAGTTGAGTGTCTTCTTCCCTTCTTCCCAACTCTGTGTCCCCAAGGAGCTGCGGAAGTTTGTTCCATTGTAGGTGCTGTTGTTGGGCTGAAATGAAAGCTGGGACATCCAGGAGTCAGTTTGTCCATCTCTCATATCATGCTATGCTTGGTAAGTAAGTCAACTTTAATGTCCCTTGGTGACTTGTGAATCTTTCAGAGAACAAAGTCCATTTCACTTTCTCATTTCCAAGATCCTGGGACAGTTTCTTTCATACATTCTGATTATAAGAGGAAAAGGGTTGTGGAAGAGGGGTGTTAAAACAAAGTTTCTTTTAACCCCGTTTGTAAGCACTTGCCAACAGTAGTGTTAAAATATCATGTGGGAGAATATTTCCTCTGATCACCTTCAAGTCTTACAACAAGAGAATAGAGAATTTCCCAGAGACACTTGTCAAGCTATGAGGCCAACTTTGTCTCATTTGGATGTAGTACTACATGAAATTACCCAAGAAACCAATGACCAACATCTCAGAAGTCAGTGTATTACTTTCTACTGACAAGTACCTATGCATGTTTCCTACTTGAAGCATCTTCTCATCATAGTCAGCCTTCAGTGTCACAGACAGACAAGCAGCATTTCCTCACTAGCAATATAGACTAGCGATAATAAAAAAAGGCAACATACTGCCTTTAAACTGTGCTTGAACTGCACATAACTTCCAATAACACAGCTAAGGACCGTTTCCAAAGTGACAGTATCAATTATGGATTGAAGGAAAATATATTTGCAAAGAGGAAAGAACTTATACAGGAATTTAACTTTTACATACGGGTTTCCTTTAGTATCCATTTTTATTTAAATTAATTTTAAATCTGCTTTTCTATCTTTTTATTTAATGTTTAACAGACATTGTATTCTATTTGAGGAAAGACCTCCTTAGTACAGATAACCCCCTGCAGAGAGGAGCTTTTCCCTGTATAATGAAAGCGGGTGGTCTTTTTCTCCCTGCAGACAAACAAAAACACTAATGAAAATGTTTTTAAAAGAAAAGTTGTGGAATGACTTTCTGTAAATAAGTCTGGTCAGCAGTTTAAATTAGAAGGTTAACATTACCACAAGCTAATGCATATAAAATTTTGAAACCTTTACAAATTAGTTATTTTTGATTTCAATGTAGGGTTTAGCTATGTAGCTATGGTTGTCCTGGAAAGCACTATATAGATCAGGTTGGACTCAAACTCACAGAGACTAACCTGCTTTTGCCTACCAAGTGCTGGGTTTAAAGGAATACACCACTGTGCCCTGTTCTTTACGTTATTTTCAATGAATAGAATGAGGAGAAGAGTTTCTATGCTCTGTCCCATCATGCCTCAGTACAAGTTCACTTAAATATTTAGGATTACGCTTAATTCGAGATCAGCTAGATCCAATCTTAACTGATTTCTAAGAGTCTTATGCCATGAGAAATGGTCTTCCCTAAATCATTGTTACACACTGAAATACATCTCCAAAATTTACATCTTAGAGCCCTAATCCAAGATGCGATTGTGTTTAGAGATGGAATCTTTAAGGTAATAGAGATAGGTCCCTTAACCCAAGAAAAAATAGTGTCCCTACAAAGAGAAGGGCAGGAGCTAGGATTGCAAGCAGAGAGAGAAAGTCCACGAGATGATGTGAGAGAAGGGGGGAAGGTCTCATGAGAAAACAACCTGTGTCTTGTTTTAGACTTCCTGCCCCAGAAAACAGAAAAACTTATTTTGTTCTTTAAATTACCTGGTCTGCATACATTAGTTAGGAAGATATACCTGCCTATGGTGGTTTGAATATGCTTGGCCCAGAGAGTGACACTAGTAGGAGGTGTGGCTTTGTGGGAGTAGGTGTGGCCTTGTTAAAAAAGTGTGCCACTGTAAGGGTGGGTTTTAAGACCCTCCACCTAGCTTCCTGGAAGTCAGTCTTCTCCTGTTTGCCTTTCGAACAAGAAGTAGAACTCTCAGCTCCATCTCCAGCGCCATGCCTGCCTAGACACTGCTCCTGACATGATTAAAATGGACTAAACCTCAGATCGAGTAAGTCATCCCCAATTAAATGTTGTCCTTTATAAGAGCTGCCTTGATCTCGGTGTCTCTTCACAGCCATGGAAACCCTAAGACGCTAACCAAAGGATTATGTTGCATGTGCTTTTGGGGGGGTATGTTGGACTCATGCTTCCTATTGTTAACAACCAAAGAAAGTATATAGCCAAATAAAGTAGATTCTGAAAGCCACACATACACACAGCACAAGTTGGGGCCAACCATATTTTCTTTGCTGAAAAACTAAGGCTAAATATCAGAGCAATGTTGTTCCTCTCTAGCAGGGTTGAATGTGTAATCACACGTCGGGGCTACTCTGTCCACACAGACCAAGACCTCCATGTCAAAAATTCCTTTTAGTTCCCAGCTGAGCACCTAATATACATTAGGGACTCTGTTTGTTTGTTGTCACATCTTTTTATTTCCACTGAGTGTTTACAACTACTTGGCAGCCATTGCTGAGTCTTCTGTATGTTGTATAATCCAGTCCCTACCATAACCTGATGACACATGCTTCTTCGAAGTTACTGTGTCCATGATGAAACACTGCAACCAAAAACAACTTAGGAAGAAAAAGGTTTATTGGACTTTTCAAGGTAAGGTTTCTCTATGTAGCTCAGGCTGTTCTGGAACTTACTCAGTAGACTAGGCTGGCTTTTAACTCAGAGATTCAGCTACCTCTGCTTCTGAATCAATGAGATTAAAGGTGGATGCCACCACAGTCCACTGAGGAAGCCAAGGCAAGAACTCAAACTGTGCAGAACACGGAGGCATGAGTTGTTGCAAAAACCATGGAGTACTGTTTACTGGTTTGCTTAACCCACTCTCTCCTATCACTCAGGATCACCACCAACCCAAGGATGGCACCAACCACAATGGGCTGGGCCTTCTCACATCAATCAATAATTAAGGGCTCCCCCTTGTCTGAGAATATGGAGAGGGGGTGGGGGAGGATCTGCATGAGGGTACTGGGGGAAGAGAGGTGCTGATGTAAGGTGAATAAATTTTTAAAAATGGGTACCAAGTTTATCTCAATATCAAATTATCTTTCAAAAAAGAAGGAAAGGAAGGAAGGAAGGAAGGAGGGAAGGAAGGAAGGAAGGAAGGAAGGAAGGAAGGAAGGAAGGAAGGAAGGAAGGAGGGAAGGAAGGAAATTCTAAATGCCCAACAGGCTTGTCCACAGCCAGATCTTATGAAGGAATTTTCTCAGTTGAGTCTCCTTCTTCTCAGATGTCTATAGCCTATGTTGTGTTGAAGTAAAACCAGGCAGTGCAATCAATACCTTACAAGTGAACATCAGTTGTAGACATATTAATACCCTGCCGGTCTTAAACCGCTGGTAATTAGAAGAGCAAATTCAATCACTAGGGATCTTGTCTCCAAAGTCCAAGTTATCAACTACCACTTTGTTTGCCTCTCTCTTTGAGAAGGAAAGAGAGAGAATGGGAAGGAGACTGGGTAAAGGCCAGTCATCTATTTTGCAGAGGCCTCTTTTTCTTTATAGATATTAATAATAATAAACCCTACTTTTGTTAGCAGCATTTTTGGTCTACTATCTACCCTGCCTGGTCTGATGCTAAGGTCCAAGTTCATTGTGTAATATGGCTATCCAGCACATAACTGCTATAGCTTAAACCTCACATCCTCACTTCAAAGGTGTTCTTTGGTCTTCTAGTTGAAATGACATCAATTCAAAGACACAAATCTGGTACATACTAGGTGGGAGGCATTGCAATTCGTGGAGTATCTGCTGTGGATGAGATTGTGACTCAGCAGAAATCTAGGAACCAAAAATTCCAAACATGTCAGCCTTGGGAATCTGGTTACTGAGATTCTCTCCAGACTATTTCTGGAATGTCAAGGACCTTCCTAAGGTTTACCTCATCTGTCAATTATCTTTGACTGCTCCGTCTTCCTATAGGAGACCCATTTGCTTTCAACTGAGGGTATCTGATAGCTGAGCTTTATAAGTAGAAAATCAATACTGCCTTAAAAAACTAGCATAAAAATCAGAGTTAAGTATCTTACAACTAAGTATGTGGATTTGAATTTTAGAGACATGATAAAATTATACTGAGATGGATTTGTTTACATATTGCTTTATTGTACGTAGTAATTGCATGACTTTAGGTCAAGACTCTAAGATAATGTGTCGAGGAGACATTTTGCTTTTAACATTTTGCCTCAAAGACACATTGCTTTTTAAGGCGACAAGCTACAAACCTGTACAAAGAAAAATGTTTAAGCATGAAAAAAAATTTCCAATATCTATAAATGGTGATATGTTGAATTTATAAGGCAAAAAAGATCATGTTTACAAGGATTTATTTACCTAAATTCAGAGATAAATGAATTCTCCACTCTCTTTTTAAAAAACTCTCTTGGGCATGTCTGTGTCTAGCATCATGAAAAAGAGAGGAAAGCAGTGGGTTTCAAGTTCATCTAAGGCCCAGGTAGACACCAATATTCCTTATGGAGCTTAAACCTGGTGAGCATATGTAAGAAATGATGTAGTTAACATGGAAGGCAAAGGCATAGGTTGGGCGACACCCCCAAGAAACAAACGAATTCTTTATCACTGGAGAACAGTTCTTTTTCGTCATTCCTGTTGGAGATCTTACTGAAAGCCTAGAGATTCCTGTAGGTTACTTGGGGAAAGGTAGTTTTTATTTGTTTAATTCCCAAAGCTTTGAATTATTTAAAACCAAGTTATATGTTAATATTTTTTCACACAGTTTGAAAGCTCATTTAAATTCCTTCAAATAGTGGGAGACACTGGATCTCTACAGTATCCCAATGAGAGACACTCTTCACAGGAGAACATTAGTCACAGAAATATCAGTAATCTGCCTGTGCCTAGAAAGCTGCTAAGTGGAAGAGTGAATTTGAGCATCGGGGGTATACCTCCAAACTCCAGTGCTCAACCTCAAACACTAGATAGTAGTTTCCAAGTTAACAGTAAAAATCATGGCTTCTCCAACTATGATTTTATTTAGTGTCTTAACTGCATGTGAACCAGGCGACTTCCCAAAGTGCCTCCAACACGTCCACATTTCCACACTGCGTTACACTGTAGCTCTTCTGGATATTTTTTTTAAAAGATTGCGTTAGATTTTTTTTTATTCAAAATTTTAGTAGCCCAAGAGAGAGGCCATCAGCACTGAGAAGACACTGTCTTCTCTTAGTCTCAAGATTCCATTCACCTTTGCAGGATATTATACACAGATTGACTTTAATCATCTTTTCTAAAGGGATTAATCAAGGAATGGACTAAAGCTGGATTAGTCTGAACCATACACAAGCCTGGCATCTAAAAACACGGCAAGCAAAGAGCAATGAAAAAGAGGTCATGAGCGACTACAAAACCTAAACCCCGTGGTAATTCCACTCATCTTCATGTCTTCTTTCCAGGCCATACCCGGAGCTCTAAACAACTCCTAATTTGACACCTCACTTTTCTTGAGTTACAGACAGTTGCATTCCTTAAAACCGGTGACAGTCACGATAAGAAAGAAAAGCTTTTCAAGAGGAAGCAGCTGTCAAGGATGACTAGACTGGAAATTTTACTTCTCCTGACAGCGGTTTTGACTCTGATGGATTAACCTCCAGGATTACTGTTTGCCTACTTTTGTTTCTTGCTACCTCTCCCTTTTAAAGAAATGTCTGGGACACTGTGATGTTCTTTTGTCTGGATTTGGTTGTCATAACGGAAAGGGGAGTGCCATCTATGTCAAGTGAGTGAAAGTCCTGAATGACTCTGCACACCTTCCAGCATACAGTGGCGCTTCAGCCCTTGAAACATGATTCAGCGCAAGATCACATTTGAGAACTCCTGTGTTCACCCTTCCACCCAAATATCAGAACACAAATGTGGCCTAAATACAAGGCTTATTTTGTGATGTTCTGGAATATCTCCACTTGTGCTCTTATCACAATCAACATCTTTAAAGAAGATTAATAAGTTTCATCCTCTGCAGATGAAATTTCCTTCCATGCTTAAAACTCCATGGTTTAAAGTGAGGAGAAGTGGAAAGCTATGTGCCACCAACTTAGATGGGAGACCTCGGAGTGAAAACTGCTTGCCACCATAGGATAATGGCAACGTGACCTTGCCGCACTCAAAGTCACCCTCAAAGGTACCTTCACATTCTAATTAACCTAGAGAGATTTCCATCAGTTCTGATGGTGTGCTTCAATCCCTGGAGATGTTAGTTTAATTGGTCTCCATGGGTTAATTCAAGGAATATAAGCAGGCATTTATTTTCAATATCAATTCTAGAAAGAAGTAAGGTAGTCTGGAATGGATGTAACTCTGACCCGAAACAAAACAGAGTTATGGCTGACTCCTGATTAACCCAGGGTTTGCTTAGTGATTCAGAACAGTATGTAAAGGCTATCAGTTAGCTCAACCATTCCTGAAAGTTCAAGAAGTCAGCGGGTCCAATCCAATGGGAGCATGCATTTGTCTGCCCATTGTGAATTCCCTTACCGATATATCCTTTGCCCGTTTTAACACAATGCTCATTGGGAAATTTTTGAGAAATGGGATTATGTAAAGGATTGCATACTCAGTTTCACCAGATACCTTTTTAATTCCTTCAGAGATCTGTGCTAGTTCTACTTAATGGACTATTGCTGTGGCAAGGGTGATAGCTTTTGACATTGCAACATTATTGCCACCTTCAAAGTTTATACCTAATACTCATCCAATCAAGTAATATGTTTTCTTAAAATAAAAAATAAAAAATCTAACAAAACTATTGGGCTACTTGGAAAATGGCTCATTGGGTAAAGTACTTGTTGTACACGTATGAGTAGTAGAATTTGGGTCCTCAGTATCAATGTAAACGCCAGGTGGGCACTGTCGTCCACCTCTAATCCTAGCATACAGGAAGAAAGACAAGCAATCCCTAGAGCAACTGGCTGACCCAATAGTCAAGCGTGGGGTTCAAGGGAGAGACCCTGCCTCAGAGTATAAGGTGCAGAGTGACCAGAGAAGACATCCAAGAACAATCTTTGGTCTCCACACATATGTGCATCACATGTAGGAGGAGTACCCACCAATGTACACGCATGTCCATACACAAGAACACACACAGACACTTTTTAAAAATCAAACACATAAACAACCTCAATGTTTCAAGTCAGTTTACAGTTTTGTTTTGGACTGCATTCATAGCCTATCCTTGGCTACAGGCAGTCCTGAGCTGCAGGTGGGACACTTTAAATTAAATATTCATGAAGGCCAGTGTGCCCAGAATGCTCTACAAATGTTTAGTACATCTTCACCCAGTACTTAGTCAGTGAAAGTCTTTGTTATAGCATATCTGAAAATGCTTTGAAGGTAACAAGGAAGGCAAAGTAAATGAATTATTAATATCTCCTCATGTCTATAGTTTAAATAGTTGTTTTCTCTCACAGACTTGTTTAAAGAGTTTTCATTCATCTAAAGAAAATCTCTAAGACATCAAGCTAAAATGTGCTAATATATAATTGTCATGCACCCTCTCCATGGTTGAGATGTACCTTTTCAAGAAACCCCTAGTGATGTTTGGAAGCCCAGGAATATGCAGTTTAGATCCCACACAAAAACACCAGCTTGTGAATACCCAAAGCGTTCTAAATAATATCTCTATATGGACAGGAAAATAGTTTAGATCTATCTGGATGCGACTCTTAAAAGGAACTCGTTTCTTCCCTTTAACACAAGTCTTAAAATGATTGAAAGAAAAGTCACTTTAAAGAAAATCTTTTAATTTTTATTTTTATTTTTCATTGTCAAGTAATTGCATATGTATATGATGTATATGTATATGTATATGTATATATATATATATTGATGTTTTGGATATACATTTTGGTCTAATTTGAATATACATCCACGTCATATGTTTATCATTCCTTTGCCATAAGAACATTTGAAATTCTCTCTTTTGACTATTTTTGTAATACCGCAATTTATTGTTAAGTACAGTTAACATATTGAGCAACCGGTGTAGAAAAGACCTAAGAGAAAAGGGAGAAGTTTAGTCCACTGGTTTACAGCCAGACAAGGGCAGTCAGTGCTGAAGGAACTCCCATTGGAAATAGGCTTTGCCCCAGACTTTGGCAGCAGGCAGCTTAGCTCCGCCCACACGCACCAGCTACAGCTTTAACCCTCGGTGGGCAGTATCATCACAGTACTCCAGAAGGTATAAAAGAGTTATGTTTCTTGTTTCTTTGCACATTACCAACGTAACTTTTGTCTGGGTTAAGTAAGAGAACAGCAGAAACACAGTTGGTAAGATACAGCGAAATCACTGTGAGTAGTGAATGCTGACTCGGGGGCACAGTGATTTGAAAACAGACCCAGGTCTAGGCCTCAGAAAACATAATAGTCATGAAAAGTAGTTCCAGATGGCCACTATAAACAACGCACGTCTAAACGCAGGTATCACAAGTGGCAGGTAGAGGACCGGGCGAGTGCAAGTATCATTCCTGCATGCTTAAAGGAACGTGACTGTATCAGGCAGGGCTTGTGCACTTGGAAGGAGCCTTGCCAGAGTTAAGTACATCATAAAGCCAAGAGATGGCTCTGAACCTCTCCCAGCTCCGTGGAAAATGCAATCACCAGAGCGTTTGTTTTAAATATAAAAGCTAATGAGATAGCTATGAGGATAATAACTCTGCCTTTTTCTCTCCAAGTTTTATTAAAAACACATCACATGGATTTGGGGTAAACAAACACACCTGAAAAGCAAAGCAAGCAAACGCTGTTCTGCAGCAGGAATAGACATCGAAAGCTTCCCGATGGAGATTTAAGTTGGGAAAATTAGTATTTTTCAACTCTAAAATTATATATGCAAAAAAATTGGCTAATACCATAAGGCCATGACTATGCTAGAATCTGACCGGAAATAGTACAAAATTCTCCATATGGTGAAGGTCTCAACACTCTATTTTTAACAGATTTTGGAAAGATGGGGAGAAAACATATTAAATGCCTGCTCTGAATGGCAGTGCCGTGCCTGAATGTTTCTATTTTTATACTTCTATTCCTATCTGTCATCTAATTCACATTTTTTTTATTATCCTTTAGGGAAATGAAACAAAGTTTTTACAAATTAAAATTCAGAAATGGACATATTTCTGTTTTACCAGAAATGAACATTCACAACCCAAAACTCTCTCAGCTCCCCAGGTCTTTTTTTTTTTACTTGTTGAATTATGCCAGGATATTTTTTTTTTATTTCTTCTTAATCTCAATGAGAATTTTTCTTTGAGACAAGAGGCTCCCCGTGCCCCCCTTACCCTCAAACATTGCCTGTGTTTTTGTTTTTTTCTGGAATCCAAATTAGATGCTCTCGGCCATGCTGATTTCAAAGGCTCCAGAAAAACAGCCTCCCTCCAGCCCCTGGCCAACACAGTCTCTGTGGCTTTAAGAGTAGCTTTCTGCCACCCCGCACCCCCCCCACCCCCCACCCCCCGGCGCCCACATACTTGTCCTCTTTGCACAGAGAGTGCCAAGCAGTGACATCTACTATAGTTTCTAGGACACGATGCTCTCTGCTATACAGGGAGAAAAAAAAAAGAGAGAAAGCGAGCGAGCTGTGAGAGAGAAGGCGGGCGGGCGGGCGGCAGGGGAAGTGAGCACAAACCCAGCTATGTTCCCAGTGGACGGGCACTTCCCATGCAGTAATCCTGACCTGCTGTTTATGGCTGTTTGGCTGATAGGAAGCCCAGCTCCAGCGAGCTCCAGGGCCCAGCCTCCCCCCTTGCCGTCCATTAATCATGAGAGGCTGTTCTGAAGTGTACACAGAGTGGGAGTCCTGCCTAGAGTGGCCTCTAGCTGTCTCCAGCTCAATGAAATGACCCTGTGTGAAAACTTGTTTTATGAGAGATTGGTTTATTTGTAACTAAACTACTTCCTCCGTTATTTGATAAGCTCAAATATTTGCTGGTGATAGTCTGAGAGTGTCACATTTATTATCCAGTTTCTGTGGTCGCCTCGCTCCTCTGGGACCAGCTCTGTTAACCCTTGGAAGGACAGCGGTGGCCCATGCATCTTTCAGTTGGTCAGCATTATGTCAGACCAATTAGGATTTGTGACTCAAAGAGGGAGACTGTGAGGTTCTAAAACCACAGGGACAACTCCAGAAGACTTTGGTAAAGTCCCCTAGAATTCTGAAACCACCATTTAAAAAAAAAAAAAAAAGGAAGGAAAGGGCTTTTGACTTCCTAATATAAATCTAAGGCACTTCTAGACACATTTGTGTTTCTGAGATGGCAAACTTTTAAATAGGTCGGTGTGACTTCCTGTAGTTTTCCAGACCCCCAAACGTCAGCTGTGTAAGGCATGCGTTCTCAAATGCTGTAGCATTCTGTGCTTTGACACTTTGCCTGTTAGAGACGCGGCTCATTTGCATTTGGCAGAACTTATTTCCTGCTTCCAGAGAAGGGGGGCGAGGTGGGGGGTGAAAGCCTTTGCAAGACTCTCAAAGGCTCAAAGGCTCGCTGGACATATAAAACTATGTTTCCAAGAATTAAATGAACCAGAATGAGGCAGATCTCTTTTGAAATGAAAAGAAATACAGGCTTTTGTTACATGCAACACATTTGGAAAACCTAAATTGAATATCTCTCTTGACAAACCCACACTGGGGCTGTTTTGCAGCTCTTTCAGTCTCTGGTCAGCTACACGGAGTTCTCAGTGAATGCAGAAGAGGCTAAGGAAATAGCCACTTACGTGTGGCAAAATGTTCCAGCCTTGCAGAGATTTTCCCAAAATCATTAGAGCCACCAAAATGCGTTCCATTTGCCAGGCCTTCACCTTCTCCATCAGACTTTCCACACTCCAGCCTCGCAGCCCAGCCTGTCTGTACTTCCGAAAACAGCCAACCGCTTGTAGCTGAAAATGTAATCAAGTTTATAGGCTTCTAAACCGGAGGGCTCCTTGACTATCGGGCAGAAAAGCAAAGAAGAGCAAAGCAAAGCAAAGCAAAGACGTTTTCTTCCCAACTTGTTTCAAGGTCAGAACTGAACACCCGTCCAATCTCCTTTGCTGCTCGTAAAGGAGGTGAATTTAGGGCAGCTAAAGCCTGTGGGAGGGCACATGGAGAGAGACATGTACTGGAAAAACAAGCCCGGAGAGCCCTTACCCATCACGTGAAGGGGAGGGGCTCAGGGTTCTACCTCTGGTCTCTTGTAGACCCCAGTAAGCAGCCTTTCCTCCAAGAGCCTACCAGTGGGATAAAACTTGGCCAAGTGATGACTGGAATTGTAATTATCTGGAAAAAAAATATATTGAAATACAACCCTACTTGATATGTTGAATAGATTTTATTTTTAGTTCTCTCATTCCTTCTTTGTGTTTTTAAGATTTTAAAATTGAGTTTCAAAATACATGTAATATCTCTCCTCTTAGGCATATTTTCTTTCCTTTCTTTCTTTTCTTCCTTTCCTTTTTTTGAAGTTAAGGATTGAACCCAGACCCTCACATCTTAGGCAAGTGCACCACCTCTGAGCCATTGCTCCAGTCTTCCTCCCAAATAATATCAGTGTAAATTGAAGTTTTGATTACAATAATTATACACTAAATGTCTAGAGTTTTTTCACACTTTACAGTGGATCTTTTAAGTATTATATGGCATTATGGCATTCCCATGCCTTGACCACCACTACTTTCCTTCCTTCTCCTCTTTTTTCTCTTCCCCCTTTAAAAACATTCATATTATGTGCATGTGTGTTTTGCATGCACGTATGTCTGTGTACCCCTTGCATACCTGGTGCCTGCAGAGGCCATAAAAGGGCATCAGATCCCTTAGAACTGGAGTCACAGATGGTTGTGACCTACTGTGTAGGCGATGGTAGTCAAATCTAAGCTCCTCTGGAAGAGAAGCCTTTGCTCTTAACCACTGAGCCATTTCTCTAGCTCTTACCTTCTTATCTGATGAGTTTAATAAGTTTTATTATTATAAGGTAACTTTAGGTAACCATGCTGGCTTTTTTTTGACACACGCGAGAGTCGTTAGAGAGGAAGTCACTCAACTGAGAACATGCCTACATATGATTGAGCTGTAGACATGCATACCGGGCGTTTTCTTAATGATTGATGAGGAAGGGCCCAGAACATTGTGGGTAGGGCCACCTCTGGGCTGGTGGTCTTGGGTTCTAAAAGAAGCAGACTGAGCAAATCATGAAGAACAAGGCAGTGAGCAGTACTTTTCCACGGTCTCCACATCAGCTCCTGCATCAAGGTTCCTGCCTTGTTAGAGTTCCTGTCTCTACTTCTCTCAGTGATGAACAGTGATCTGGAAGTGCAAGCCAAACAAACCCTTGCTCCCCAAGTTGCTTTGGCCATGGTGTTTCGTCACAGCACCAGTAACACTAAGATTAAAACAATGTCTTACCTCAAATATAAGCATGCAGTATTCATCCTTGTGTGATAGCTTATAGTGGTTAGCATAATGTCTTCAAGTTTCATTCATATTACAGGATATCATGGGACTTCCTTTCCTAGGAAAAGAGCATTTCATTGTTTGTACAAGTCACATCTTGTTGATCAACAGTATGAAAATTGTTTGTACTTCGTAGCTACGGTGAACAACAAGTCAATGGTCGTAGAGGTGGAGGACTTGAGAGACATTTCTCAGAAGAAGATATACAAATGGCCCATCTGTATAAAAGGATGTCACCCAGTACCACAGTCTCTCCTTCTGTGAAACTTCTGTCATGTCTTCAGGTATCTAAGTATGTGTCACTTGACAGATGCAAGTCAAAACCACAATGAAATCTCACATTTTTTCAGGTGACCATTACAGAATGACACGATACAATACGGCAAGTGTCGTCAAGAACTCAGAGGGACTAGAAACTGTTCACTGCTGTGAGACGGCACAATCGGAAGTGGATATACAAATGCCCGGCAATCTCGCCATCCCTCAATAAAAATGTCTGTGTGATTCCATTCACCGCAGCATCTTGGCTTTGTTTAGAAAGTCAGTTCATTAGTCCCTGCACCTTATTAAGTGAGGTGAGGTCATAGTGAAAGAAGAACTGGAGTTGGTCACAGAGCTGGGGTTTAGTTGTAACTTTAGCCTTTGCTGGCAATATGCTTTCTAGTGGGTCCCCTAAATCCTTGGGGCTTGACTTTGGTTTATTTAAAGGGGTATGATTATAGTCAGGTCTTTCTGGATTCCCAGTGGGAATCAAGGCACGTAACAGGATTATGACAGCTGCTCAAGAGACATGGCTGTTACTGCTCTAGGTTTCATATTCTTACGTGTGACAATCTGAAAGACTTGAGAGCTTCCCCTCAGGGAACGCACTCATTTCCCTTGGGGATTATATTGCCACTTTAAAACATGTCCATGGTGATGGTCAGCTCTATTTTCAGACTATGAAAGCGGATACGGAATACAATTGCCCATAGTTTTACGTAGCTGTTTTTAGACACGAGCCCACACCTGAAGGCTAAAGGCCCAATCAAGTCCAGCTGTCAAGTATACCCTCTATTCCACAGGTGTGCAGAGAGAGAGAGACAGTGAACGAAAATTCAAATATTCAAATATGGTAACATAAATGAGAGTTACAAACTGCAAAGTGCCACATAAATGTTGTTATTGAATGAGCAAGATATTAAGTCAGCTGCTCCTTCTCTCTCCACAAAATAGGAAAAAAATCACTCTAGAATTTGAGTTTCATGCCTTATATCAATTATGGATTATTAAATGAGTAATAACTAATTTTAATGTTTTTACCACATAGATACATGGCTATTAAATTAGTATTTTTATTAATTCTTTGAGAGTTTAATATGAAAATAGTAATAACCATCAGCTTCAGTGTTTGCTGTTCATATACCATCAGGTGCACGGCATCCACCAGAGCATGATTGACCTATCAGAAGCCACATCCTCAAGGAAACTAACTTTCTCTGCCCCTGAAGCTGTCACTGACTATAGCTCCTCAGTTACAAGTGGGCCCTCATGAACCTGTCCCCATCCATCCTAGAATGTTCACCGATTGATTGTGGAATGTATATGCATAATATTAGCATATTAACTCATATTAAAAGAAACTTTTTTGCTTTGTTTTAAATAGAAAGTAGTTTTTATTAACAGAGTTTTTATTTTTGTAGAATTATATCATCTAACTAGAAATTTTATATAACTAGAGACTGAAAATTCACTGTCTCTAAGTTGGGCCTCGTGATGCTGTACTATAGCTGGTAATTCTTTTATTATTATTATTCCTCTACTTTACTAGGTAAATCCATATAAATTGAGAAAATAGAGCAATAAAATAGAAAAAATAAATTTGCATTTATATTTATCACAGTGATATTGCATAATTCTGTTCTAAGTCATTCAATGCCATATGATGGAATAACCAAAATGTACAAAGGGACTATTATCAAACTGTACCAGCTCATTCTCCAACATATCGTACCTAATATTCTTTTTTTATCAATTATCATTTTTATTTGTCTTTTTATTGGATATTTTACTTATTTACATTTCAGATGTCATCCCCTTTCCCCATTTCCCCTCCCTAGAATCCCCTATCCCATCCCCCCTCCTCCTTTTTGCTTTTATACCGTTTGAATTACATGCAAGTAAGTATTCAGGTCAGTTCTAGGTTGAGGGACTAGCAATATAATAGATGCAAATAGTCAAGGAACAAGCAAGAATTCTGCATCATCTTCATGTGATTTATTCTCAACGTAACTTCAAATACATATTCCTATATTTAAAACCATTCTTGTAACACGTCTAACTGACCCGCAGCTAACTCGTCACAGGCTGCAATAACCAAGCTTTAAATAACTATGATGCTGAGCAGAGAAATACCCGTGCCCAGAGCCTATGGCAGCACTTCCTATGGTTACAAATTTCGCAGCGAAGGACCGGATTCAGTAGTCTCCCAAGAAGTACCCTCTGCTCCCAGTTAGCTCCCTCAGCTCTCTTGTGCTGCCCATCGCACCAGACCGTTTCTGCAGCTCAATTTACCAAAGGTTTCGGTGGCAGCACGAGGCTCACTGGAATCGCAGGGTCCCTCGGGAATACAAACTATATACAGCTGGAGTTGATTTCCTGCACAAGCTTATATTACGTGTTTAGCTTGGTAGTTCCTTCCTGGGGCTTCCAGCTTTCTCTTTATGCTTTTTTTTTTTTTTAAGTTCGTAATACTTAATGTGTACTCCCCTCCCCTATCGGCAGAGGTTCGTTGTGGTTATTCTTACGTTTAACCTTATGTTCCTTTTTTTAAGAAATTAGTCCGGCACATCTAGACTCTGATGTTCCCAGGCCCTGCGTTCTTCCAGATTCACATGCATGTTACAGAAACTGGGCTTACACTTGATTTAAACTGGACCTAGATCTCAATGTTGTCTGTTTAATCTATAGTGTTATAACCTTCAATACATAGCTCAGTTGCACCAATTTTCATAATCTTTGTCTATATAATGGGAATAATTCAACTTGTACTTGTTCTGTGGAACTTTAATAATTTGTGTTAAACACTTGAGACAATGCTGTGCACATGTGAATTTCTATTTAGTCCCTTTCCGAACCAGGCATTTTTTTTTTCTGATTGAAAAAAGAAACAATGTAAAGAATAACAAAAAAAATCCCTAATAATTTTGAAATGAAAATAGACATTTGAAAGAAGCTTTATACACGTTTGAATTCTTGGATTCATATTTAAGTCGCCACAGATTCAATTTTGTTTTTCTATGGAAATAGTTCCAGTGACTTTTGTACTACATATTGGTTGATATTTTATCAGTTACAGTGATTAGAACCTTGAACTGAAATTGGAATACATGAGAAATGGGATTTTAAAGCTTCTCATTGCTGAAATATTCAAAGGTGGAATCTTTAGCATAGCTAATTCTATAATGTAAACAGTAGCACATAGTACGGTTTTCCTTTTTTTTTTCAAAGTCTTATTTTTATTTTATGTCTATGAGTGTCTTGCCTGCATACGTATATGTGCACTACATGCCTACATCACGCCTGCAGAGTGCAGAAGAGGGTGTCTGATCCCCTGGAACTGGAATTAGGGGTGGTTATGAACCACCATGTGGTGCTAGGGACTCAATCCACATCCTTGGCAAGAACAAGTGCTCTTAACCATGGAGCCATCTCTCCAGCCTCTAGTATTCTTTAATAAGCTGCTATTATCCTTAACAATTGTCAGAGTTATTTATCTAGGCCGGATTGTTGCTGTTACTGCTGGTGCTACTGCTACTGCTACTGCTACTGCTACTGCTACTGCTACTGCTA